>NW_024108842.1:0-47500 GCF_013358895.1 Oreochromis aureus
TATTTAAATTCAATATATTTAGACTGGTTGGACTGAATTTGGATCCTGTGTGTCTGTCTGCATGTGTTACCATATGTCCATATTTGTGGTTGTGTGACCATATAATTTTTGCTGGTTTTTTTCATTTAACACCACATTTGAGGGACCCTTTAGCATGTTCAGGATTTTTTTCAGCTGTCCATTTTGCTTTTCCAATTTTTCTATTTAGGTTATTACTATTGTGCTATAAGTCATAGCATTTCTACTTATTTTCCAGTATTTGTGCTAATACAGCTTTCTGCTAAATCCCATACTATTTCTTCCTATTTCATCAGATTTGAAGCTAAATATAGTGTTTCTGCTACAAAATAGTATTTCTGCCAAATATAGTATTTTTGATTAATTATAGTTTTCAACCAAATTATAGTACAGTTTTACTGCTTTTTATATGGCTTCTAAGACAACCAATCATATCCGAGGGCTTGCACATTCAAATTTGCATATTGGGGCAATCATGGCTTCTAAGACAAATCAATCGCTCATGCTGCATCTATGATATTTCATATTTTTATTTTGAATGACAGTATTTCGTGATTCTCTCATGTCTTTCTGAAATACAAATGCTCTAAGAATGACTGCTTTTGCCCCACGGTTAGGGAATTCATATTGTTTGTTTGAGGGGAATTCTCAATTATGAGAAACAGACTCAAAAAATCCTGGTCTCTCTGTGCTGCATGTGGTGTTTCTCGAACTTAGTGCACCACTTCCTTTTGTTGGAAAAAGCACATAGCAAGCCTGATTGTGATCTAAATTGAGAATCTCAGCCGTTTGACTGATCAGAAATATGTTAACACAGCCCAGGCTGCTCTGTTACATTATGTGTAAACCATCGATGTGTGTCTGAGCCTATGGGTGTGAGCCTGTGTGTGTGTGTGTGTGTGTGTGTGTGTGTGTGTGTGTGAGTGTGGAGAGAGACAGAGAGAGAGAGAGAGAAAGATACAGAGAGAGTTTTTATGGGAGTAGCAACTTATTGTATGATTTTAAATTCAATATATTCAGAATTGCTGGACTGAATTTGATCCTGTGTGTGTGCTCTCTGTGCTTCTTGTGGGACCACATTTCAGCTGTCCATTCTGTTTTTCCACCTTAAAAGTATTGTAAGTTATTACTGTAGAACAGGAAAGCACAAATAACCACACACATTCAGGTTTGAAGTTAAATACTTTACTCTCAAGTGTTAAATCATACTATTTCGCTATTTTATAGATTTGTACCTAATATAATATTGAAACTTTTTATAGTATATTTCTGACAACGGTTTTATAGTATTTAGCAAAACACATAGTATTTCTGGTTAAGTATGCAGTATTTGGGTAATCATTGTATTTTTACATATTTCTGCCAGGTCCTCGAGAGTCAGTCTCATTCAAATTTACATATCAGAAACCTGGATTCTGCCTCGCAGCCAGCCGAATCATCTGAGTCCCGGTAATATCCCCAAATTTGCTATATCTGGGACCTTTGCTGCACAGCCAGCCAATCACTGATCCTGGCACATTTAAATTCGTATATTGGGGCATTCATGGCTTCTAAAGCCAGCCAATCATATCTGGAGTCCCGGCAATATTCAAATTTTGCATATTGTTGTTCTCTCATGGCTTCCCAGCCAGCCAATTCCATATGTTCGAGTTCCCGGCACATTCAAATGCTCCTCATATTGGGACCTTCATACACTTCACAGACCAGTCACCACATATCTGGGTCCTGGCATCATTACAAATTCTGTACCAATTGTTGCTATCTCATGGCTTCCCAGCCGGCTAAAATCATATAATCGAGTGTCTCTGGCACATTCAAATTTTCATATCCTACTCACAGGCACTTGCAGTCAGAGTCTGCTTTCACTCTCACATTCTGCAAAGAGCATGCCTGGGCGATGTCGTATCTCACTGTCCATGCAGTCGCCTCTCTCACCTACTGAAGACTATATTGTGAATTATAAAACATTCAAAAACCTTTAAATTCCCCAGATTCAACTCAACAATTTAAAGTGGCTCTTTCTTGGATCCTATAATAAAGACTTAATATGATCTCTAACATATTTGAACATCTGAATGCATCTGAATGCAACAGATCTCTGTAATGCATGTAATACTGAAGCCCGTTCAAGCAAAAGGTGATTATAAAAATAGTAACAAATAATTGAGAAGGTCACAAATATTTCTGATTCTCAATAATGCATATTAATAGTTTTATTCATTGTGTATCTGTTGGCTGTTCTGTATTTGTGTGTTCTTAAATGTATTTTATTTTGTTTTTCACAGGTGAACAGAAAGTTAGTTTCTTGGAGCAAACTGTAACCATGTTGCTTTTATTCAGCTTGTCATTTTACCTTTCCAATCTTTTCACTTAATTTATGATGTCTGTGCTCAATCATGTGTATCTCTTTCTATATAAACTATTGAGCTATATTGTGGGATTTCTTTTACTATTTACAGTATTTCTACTATATTACATTTTTCCTTCTAAATAGTATCCATTTCTGTAATGTTTAAGAATGTTTCATTAAATATATTCTTTCTGTTATCTTTATACTATTTCTCCTAAATTCATGTTAGTATTTTTGAGATAGTTATCGTGGTTTCTAAGGTCAGTTACAATATTTCTGCTAAGTTCTGCTATGCTATTGTACATTTCTGCCTATGTATTATGTTTCCTCAAAGATATTGTGGTTCTAAGTAATTTTTAGAACGTTTGGTAAACATATATTTTCTGCAAAGTTTTAGCAATTTCTGCAACTTTTCAGCTATTTTCAGCCCTGTTAGTGTTTCAGGTGACAGCTAGCGTTCAGCATCCAGTTCTGCATTTTCAATAGTTGATCACAAATTTTTTCTAGTTGTGTGGATGCTGATGTAGCATCACAACATGACAGTTCCTGTTTCTTCTTTATTTGTGGATGCCCAAAGTTTTTGCTACATCATTGAGTTCCTGTTTCTCTTTATTCTTTATTATTGTGTGTGGATGCCCTCAGCTTGGGCTTCCACACTGCTATTGAGTTCCTGCAAATTTTATTCTTTATTATTATTATTCTTCTAGTTGCTTCCGTACACTTTTTTTGGCACTTTGAACTACTTCCTCAGTTTTCAACCGATTTTCTCAGTTCAAACTCTATACTGTTCTGCTCTTTCTGCTCTTTCCGGCAATGACTTTTTGGTGTTTATTACTGTTATACTTTTAAATATTACACTTTTTTCCTTTAATTTGTCCCATTGAAATGAATGGAAAGTCTTCCACAATTCCTGTTAAAACTTGATTGTTTTTGAAACTTAACTACTTTAATCATACTCTTTCACCTAGAAACTCCATTCAAACTTTAAAATGTTCTCAGACTATTGGGCTATTCCTGTCTGATTCCAGCTTTTTCAGATCTTCTACCTGCTTTTAATTTTATACCTCTTTAAGTTTTCAGTTGCAAAATTGTGATTTTTCAGAAAATACATGTTGTTGTTATGGTTGCTATGCAATTAACTCAGAGTGTACACTCGTCCATTCTGAATTTTCTTCATGTCTGAACAATTTCTTGCTACTCGCTCAATTTCCACCAAGCCCACTAAATTATACATCAAAACGTAGGGTATTTTTGCTGGCTTTCAGAAAATGTCACTATCATTGTTGTGGGACTTATGAATCTTTGCAAATCTCCTCAGAGTAACATAAAAGTCTGAAAACTCTCCATAGAAACTCAGTGGAGAGTTTCTTCAAAATCAGCTGGAATTTCTCTAATGAGAATCATTTTCAAATCGGCTCATATCTCCTTAACGAAACAAAGTTGAGACATGACGCTTGTGCCAATATATCTTCAGACACTCCTGATGCTCACAATTCAAGAAGTTTTTTTCTCAGCTATTACCGTTTGGCCACATGAATTATACTTGTTTTGAGGATAGGAAATTTGTCCCTTGCTCAGATTTCTTCAGATTTCAAACTCTGGAAATGAGGCACTTTTTCTCTCGTCAGATCTTTTGATGGATTTCCACAGAGACCTGAAAATTTCCATGACTGTTCACCCAAAGCGTGCTGTTTCTTACGGTGAAAGAATGATTTTGATGCTCTATAAAGATTCAGAGTTACAAAACGTTGTTTGAGGGCAAGTCAAAGTGCAGTTTTGCTTCGCCTCTACCAGTTACAGTGTATTAGAAGTCATATATCTTCAATAATTTATATTTTATCTCTGAATTATGAAGGCCTGAAGTTTTCCCCATCTCTTCTGAACAAATCGGTGTCAGAATGAGCGTTCTAGCCCCTACGGTTAGGAAATTATGGCCATTTGTTCGAGGGGAATCCTGAATGTGAGAAATACACTGCAGAAAACTCATAGCTGTCTCTGTGTCTGTGTGTGTGTAAGTGCTGATTACAGCAGGTGCAGCCAATTTAGCTGACCTAGATATACCAAGCACAGACTCTTAACAGCCTCTCTGCACACTTTGCTCTATGTGTGTGTGTGTATATCAATATTTCTCCCATGTTAAAGTATTACTCCTCCATAATAGTATTTGTGCTAAATCAAAGTACTTCTACTACATCTTAGTACTTTCTGCTCAATCATAGTATTTCTGCTAAATCATAGTATTTTTTGAAAAATCATGGTATGTTGTCCCAAATCATGGTTTTGGGGCAGAACCATAATATTTATTTTATGTTATGAGATTACTACTAAGTGGAGGAATGTCTGTTATGTTATAGTTTATGTGCTGAATATAGTATATCTGCCAAATCATAGTATTTATCCCAAATCATAGTATTTATGCAAAATTACAGTATTTCTGCTAAAAAGCAGAAATAGTACCTTTAGCAGAAATTTCTTTGAAAAGATATTATTTATGTTAAAACAGTATTTCTGCCAAATCATAGTATTTGTACTTATTCATAGTACTTGTGCCAAATCATAGTATTTGTGCCAATCATAGTATTTCTGCAATATGATCAATATTTGATTTGTGCCAAATCATGGTATCTTTTGCCAAATCATGGTATTTGTGCCAAATCATGTTATTTGTGCCCAGTTAAAATTTCTGTTATATTATAGTGTTACTACTAAGTCGTAGAATTTCTGTTATGTTATAGTATATCTGTTGATTATAGTATATGTGCCAAATAATAGTATTTATAGCAAATAATAGTATTACTGCCCAAACATAGTATTTCTTGTAGTATTTGTAGTAGTAGTTGTAGTATTTGTGCAAAAAACATAGAATTTCTGCAAAATCATAGTATATCTGTTATGTTATAGTATTACTACTAAGGCATAGTATTCCTACCAAATCATAGTATTACTGCAATTCCATAGTATTTGAGCGAAATCGTAGTATTTGTGCAAAAACATACTATGTCTGCAAAATCACATTATATCTGCTATGTTATAGTATTACTACTAAGGCATAGTATTTCTACCAAATCATAGTATTCCTTCAAAATCATAGTATCACTGCAATTTCATAGTATTTGACCGAAATTGTATTATTTGTACTAAATCATGGTACTTGTACCAAATGATAGTATTTTTTGGAAATCATATTATTTGAACCAAAACATTGTATTTGTACGAAGTCATAGTATTTCTTCTAAATCATAGTATTTCACCCAAATCTCAGTAGTTGTGCTAAAACCCAGTATTATTGCCGTCGTAGTATTTGTACTGAAACATAGTATTTGTGCCAAATCATAGTATTTCTGCCATATTGTGCTAGTTGTGCAAAAACATAGACTGTCTGCAAAATCATAGTATATCTGTTATGTTATAGTATTACTACTAGGTCACAGTATTTCTGCCAATTCGTAGTATTTGTACTAAATCATACTACTAGGTGCCAAATCATAGTATTTAAATCAAAATATAGTATTTGTACCAAAGCATTGTATTTGTATGAAGTACAGTATTTCTGCCAAATCATAGAATTACTGCTATTTCATAGTATTTTGAGGAATCCCTTTTGTTATAGTATTACTTCTAAGTCATAGTATTTCTGCTTTGTCATAGTATTTGTACTGAAACATAGTATTTCTGCCAAATCATAGTATTACTGCTATTTCATAGTATTTGAGTGAAATTACAGTGTTTCTGCAAAAACATTGTATTTCTGCAAAATCATAGTATTTTTCTCATCTTAAAGTACTCAATTATAGTATTTGTGCCAAAGTTTAGTATTTCTGCCAAATGATATTATCTCTGCTAAATCATAGTGTCTGCCAAATCATAGTATTTGTGCCAAATTATGGGATTTTGCCAAAACATGGTACTTGTGCCAAATTATAGTATTTGTGCCCAATTAATATTTCTGTTATGTTATAGTATTACTACTAAGTCATAGAATTTCTGTTATGTTCTGCCAAATCATAGTATTACGGCTATTTCAAAGTATTTGAGTGAAATTACAGTGTTTCTGCAAAAACATTTTATTTCTGCTAACTCATAGTATTTCTGTTATCTTAAAGTACTTGCACTCAATTATAGTATTTGTGCCAAAGTTTAGTATTTCTGCCAAATCATATTATCTCTGCTAAATCATCGTGTCTGCCAAATCATAATATTTGTGCCTAAGCACAGCATTTGTACCAAAACATAGTATTTCTGCCAAATCATAGTATTTGTCCTAAAGCATAGTATTTCAACTAAAATCACAGTATTTCTGCTATGTTATAGTATTTGTGCTTGTAGAAAAACCTGTGTTAGTGTGAGCTACATTACCCAGCAGCCTCTGAGCAGTGAGGGGAATTCATGGGACTTCTGAGCTAGATGGTCTTCCTTCGTTCCTGTGGTTACGATTGAGGGAGAGAGCTGCTGGGAAGGGGAGCAAATAGCCCATCCTGTATTTGTTGGGGATGGTGTGTCACATAAACGTGAGTTAATGTTCCATGCTTAAGATGTTTACCCTGCTTACTTGTGTGTATTGGTTTTAGTTACCTTTAGCGTATGTGCTAGTTAGCGATAGCTATGGCAACCTGATTATTTGATTGTTTTGGGCTTGTTCCTGCTTTGTTTGTTCCCCCCTGCAAATTTATGTGAATTTGTACACTGTAATATCGCTGTATTACGTAGTGGCTAAGTAGGAGGCTGACTGTTACTAAGTGCATCAGTGTACATAGGTCATCTGTTGTGTTGGAGTGCCCTCTTGTGGCGCCTTTTTGAGTAGTCCCTTAGTAAACACTGCAAAGAAGTGGTATCAGACTGGTTTGTAGTGGAGGAATTTGTTGCCAGTTTCTTTCATCTTTAATCCGTATTCATGTTGTAATGTAGTAACTTTTGTGGGCTATAAATACCACAATATGGCAGAAATACCATGTTTTGGAACAAATACTTTGATTTGGTATACTTTAGCTTCTTCACCCTTTTCAGCAAAATTTTCATTTTTTTCACCCTTTTCAGCACAAATTCCAGCTTTTTTGGCGGTTTTCAGAAAAAAAAAACCTCTTTTCAGCAGAAACTCTGCTGATTCACCTCTTTTCAGCGCAAGGTTCTGCTTCTTTGCCTCTTTTCTGCAGAAATTCTGCTGATTCACCTCTCTTTTTCTGCAAAATTTTCATCCTTTTGCCTCTTATCAGCACAATTCTCAGCAGCTTCTGATAATTTCCAGCACAATTGTCAGTCTATCTACCTCTTTTTGTGAGAATGAGTTTGGCTCAGTGAGATGAGTAGCTGCCTTGAGACCAGGAGGTTGGGGAATCCTGAATGTGAATGTAAGAAATACACTGCAGAAAACTTATACCCTCTCTCTGTGTCTGTGTGTGTAAGGGCTGATTACAGCAGGTGCAGCTAATTTAACTGACCTAGATATACCAAGCCCAGACTCTTAACAGCCACTGTTCCCTTTAGGCTCTGTGTATGTGTATGTTTGTGTGTCTGTATCAATATTTCTCCCATGTTAAAGTATTACTCCTCCATAATAGTATTTCTGTTAAATCAAAGTACTTCTACTACATCTTAGTATTTCTGCTAAATCATAGTATTTTGGCCAAATCATGGTATTTGTGCCAAAGCATAGTATTTCCACAAAATAACAGTATTTCTGCTATGTTATATTATTACTGCTCATAGTATTTCTGCCAAATCTTGGTATTTGTTCCAAAGCATAGTATTTCTGCCAAATCACAATATAACTGCAAAATAAAGTTGTTGTTTTTAGACAAATCATAGTGTTTGTGCTAAATCCTAGTAATTCTGCTCAATCATAGAATTTCTGCTATGCTGAAGTGCTTTTTGCTAGATTACAGAATTTCTGCTAAGTCAAAGTATTTCATGTAAGTCATAGTATTTATACCAAGTCCCAGTGTTTCTGCCAAATCATAAATCATAAATAATGTGGCGTGTTGGGGAACAGCTAGTTCTCTCCCATCATGCCTTGGGACATGTGCTGCATTTGAGATGTTCTTGTTTCATTGTTTATGGTTACGTTACTTTTTAACTGTTGTCTTGAATGTTGTGTTTATACTACGGTACAAAGTCACTGACAGTTATTGTTTTATAGGAAGAATGCAGTACCATAAGTGAGTTCTGTTATGCTGTTATTGACCCTTGAAGCACATTGTGACACAAGCAAGTATGTTCAATAAAACTCCCTTACCAGCTTGGGGTGGAAATACAGGCTCAATCTCTCCTGTGAGCTTCTTTGCAAGATTTATCTGCAAGCCACAATAATTTTAATAAAGCAAAGTTAAGGCGAGAGGCTTGTGCCAATTCATCTTCAGACACTGCTGACACTCACGGTTGGAGCAGTTTTTACTGTCATCTTACTGTTGAGCCATAAATTACGTTTGTTTTCAAACTCTTGAGCCAGAAATTACGTTTGTTTTCTGACTCTTAAAATGAACCGTTTCTTCTCTCGTCATATCTCTCTGCGACGGAGGTACAAAGAGCTATCGCAGTCAAAGTTCATGAAATTCTGCTGATTCACCCAGTAAAGGAATTGTGCTTCTATCCCACCTAGTTTTTGAGTTACACGACATTTTGTAACTCCAGAAACGGCGCTTTCACGCCTCTCACCGCGATCTAATTCTGACTGCTCATCTCCCTGTTTTCCAGGCACTGGCTCTCTTTGCCGGTGGTGCATTTGGTAATGACACGGGTCTGCAGCCCAAAGGTCGTGGGTTCAATTCCACCTTGGTCCAAATGGTTTTTTTTTCACTACAAATTTATACACTATCACAGACCTGTAATTTATATTGCTAATTTATTACAATTCTGCAAAGTTTTATGATTTTAGCAGTTTTTCTAATATGGACCTCAGATTCTTGTTAACGCTCCATGGCAGAAACAACTACACAGCCTGATGAAGCAGACTGAGGCAGTACCTCTGATTGGTGAATTAGAGCAGAACCAGGTTGTTCTTTCATTTCATTTCTTTATTTATTTCACACATGGTTCAACAGTGTTTCTTTTCTACATACAGAACCTTCTGCCTCTTTTCAGCAGAAATTTGCTTATTCACCTCATCTCTTGTGTTGGAGTGCCCTCTTGTGGCGCCTTTTTTGGGTAGTGCCTTAGTAAGCGTGAACACTGCAAAGAAGTGGTATCAGACTGGTTTGTAGTGGAGGAATTTGTTGCCAGTTTCTTTCATCTTTAATCCGTATTCATGTTGTAATGTAGTAGTACCACAATATGGCAGAAAGTCTATGTTTTAGCACAAATACTTTGATTTAGTATACTTTAGCTTCTTCAGCTTCTTCACCCCTTTTCAGCAAAATTTTCATTTTTCACCCCTTTTCAGCACAAATTCAGCTTTTTGGCTGTATTCAGAAAAAAAGACAACTCTTTTGAGCAGAAACTCTGCTGATTCATCTCTTTTCAGCGCAAGTTTCTGCTTCTTTGCCTCTTTTCTGCAGAAATTCTGCTGATTCACCTATTTTCTGCAAAACTTTCAGCCTTTTCACCTCTTATCAGCTTCTGCTCATTTCAGCAGAATTGTCCAGTCTCTCCACCTCTTCTTTGTAAGAGTGACCTTGGCTCAGGGAAATGAATAGCCACCTTTGAGCAGAAATTCTGCTGATTCATCTCTTTTCAGCGCAAGTTATTGCTTCTTTACCTCTTTTCTGCAGAAATTCTGCTGATTTACCTGTTTTCTGCAAAATTTTCAGCCTTTTCACCTCTTCTCAGCACAATTCTCAGCAGCTTCTGCTCATTTTAGCAGAATTGTGGGTCTCTCCTCCTGTTTTTGAGAGAATGAGTTTAGCTCAGTGAGATGAGTAGCTGCCTTGATACCAGGAGGGCCAGGTTGAATCCTGCTCAGGCGACATGTTTTTTCACCACCATGCAACTTTTCAGCTTTTCAGCTTTTCAGCAGACAGCTTCAGCGTTAAGGCATCCACACAGCATTTTCGCAGGAAATGCAAATTTTTCTAGTTCTTTATTATTCTTCATCTTCAAGTTGCTTCCGTGCGTTTTTGGCCTTTAACTAGTTCCACAATTTTTGTGCTATTTTCACCGTTCAAATTTCACAATATTTTGCTATTTCTGCTCTTTCAAAGCTATGACTTTTGGTATTTTATACTCTTATACTTTTTAAAATATTACGTTTTTTCCTTTAATTTGTCCCATTGAAATGAATGGGAAACTTCATAATTCTGCTAAAACTTGCTTGTTTTTGAAACTTAACTACTTTTTTCCTACTTTCGTGAACTACCATTCAAACTTTAAAATGTTCTCAAATTATTGGGCTATTCCTGTCTGATTCAGCTTTTTCATATCTGTTACTGTTTTCATCTTATCCCTCTTTAAGTTTTGAGTTTCATCTTTGTGATTTTTCACAAAATACATGTGTTGTTATGGTTGCTATGCAGTTGGTTCTGTGTGAGCCACTGTACCTTTCATAATTTTCTCTTTATGTCCGAACAACTTCTTGCTACTCGCTCAATTTTCACTTAACTCCACAAATTATACATCAAAACGTAGGTATTTTTGCTGGCTGTCAGAAAATGGCACTATCATTGTTGTGGGATTTACAGAATTTTGGCAAATCTCCTCAGAGCAACACAAAGTCTCAAAAATCCCCATAGAAAGTCAATGGAGAGTTGGTTTAAAATCACCGCTTGATTTCTGTAATGAGAGGCATTTTCGAATCATCATATCTCGAACGAAGCGAAGTTAAGACATGAGGGCTTGTGCCAATATATCTTCAGACACTCCTGACGCTCACAATTCAAAATTTTTTCTCATCTATTACCATTTGGCCATGAATTGGGTTTGTTTGAGGTAGGAAATTTGTCCTCGCTCAGATTTCTTCAGATTTCAAACTCTGGAAATGAGGCACTTTTTCTCTCATCATATCTTTTTGATGGATTTCCACAGAGACCTGAAAATTTCCATGACTGTTCACCAAAGCCTGCTGTCTCTTACGGTGAAAGAATGATATGAAACTCCACATAGATTTAGAGTTAGAAAGCGTTGTTTGAGGGCAAGTCAAGGCAGTTTTCGCTTGCCTCTACTCAGTTATGGTGCATTAGAAGTCAAATATCTTTAATAATTCATATTTTAATGATAAATTGTCAACACTTTAAGATTCCCCGATCTCTTCTGAACAAAACGGTGTAAGAATGACCGTTCTAGCCCCTACGGTTAGGAAATTATGGCCATTTGTTTGAGAGAATCCTCACTATGAGAAATTCACTGCAGAAATCCTGTCTCTGCTCTGTGTTGTAAAACGCTGCACCTGTTTTGGCGGGAAAAAAGTACACAGCCTCTCTGATTGGTGGATTCAAATTTAGCAGCTCCCAGGCTGCTTGACTGACCTAGAAACTTGATTTTCTCCTGTGTGTGTGTGTGTGTGTGTGTGTGTGTGTGTGTGTGTGTGTGTGTGTGTGTGTGTGAGAGAGACAGAGAGAGAGAGAGAGGCGAGAGAGAGTTTTTATGGGAGCATCTTATTGTATGATTTAAATTCAATATATTTAGACTGGTTGACTGAATTTGATCCTGTGTGTGTCTCTGTGCTTGTGGGACTTTTTGCAGCTGTCCATTTTGCTTTTCCAATTTTTCTATTTAAGTTATTACTATTGTGCTAAGTCATAGCATTTGTGCTGCTTTTTCAGTATTTGTGCTAAATACAGCATTTCTGCTAAATCATACTATTTCTGCTATTTTATAAGATTTGTGCTAAATACAGCATTTGTGCTAAATCATACTATTTCTGCTATTTTATAGGATTTGTACTTAATATAATATTTCTGTAATTATAGTATTTCTGCCATTTTATAGTATTTGTGCTAAAACATAGTATTTCTACTAAATGCAGTATTTCTGGGTAATCATTGTATTTCTATATATTTCTGCCAGGTCCCCAGGGAGTCAGTCCTAATATTCAAATTTACATATCAGGACCTGACGGCTTCCCAGCCAGCCAATCATATCTGAGTCCTGGCACATTCAAATTTGCATATTGGGACCTTCATGGCTTCTCAGCCAGCCAATCATATCTGAGTCCTGGCACATTTAAATTTGCATATTGGGGCATTCATGGCTTCCCAGCCAGCCAATCATATCTGAGTCCTGGCACATTCAAATTTGCATATTGTTGCCTTCATGGCTTCCCAGCCAGCCAATCATATCTGAGTCCTGGCACATTCAAATTTGCATATTGGGACCTTCATGGCTTCTCAGCCAGCCAATCATATCTGAGTCCTGGCACATTCAAATTTGCATATTGTTGCCTTCATGGCTTCCCAGCCAGCCAATCATATCTGAGTCCTGGCACATTCAAATTTGCATATTGGGACCTTCATGGCTTCCCAGCCAGCCAATCATATCTGAGTCCTGGCACATTTAAATTTGCATATTGGGACCTTCGTGGCTTCTAAGCCCACCAATCATCTATGTCATATATCTCTAATATTTCATATTTTTATTTTAAATGGTCAGCATTTCAAGATTCCCCTATGTCTTCTGAATAAAATGGTCTAAGAATGACTGTTTTAGCCCCTGGTTGGAAATTATGGTCATTTGTTTGAGGGAGTCGTCATTATGAGAAATAGACTGCAAAGTCCTGTGTCTCTCTGTGCTGCCTGCACCTGTTTTAGCGGGGAAAAAGTGCACAGGCTCTCTGATTGGTGGATTCAAATTCAGCAGCTCCCAGGCTGCTTGACTGAGCTAGAAACTTACTTCTCTCTCCTGTGTGTGTGTGTGTGTGTTGTGTGTGTGTGTGTGTGTGTGTGTTGTGTGTGTGTGTGTGAGAGAGAGAGAGAGAGAGAGAGAGAGAGAGAGAGAAAGCCTTTTTATGGGATGATCTCATTGTAAGATTCAAATTCAATATATTTAGACTGGTTGACTGAATTGGATCTTGTGTGTGTGTGTGTGTGTGTGTGAGAGAGAGAGAGAGAGAGAGAGAGAGAGAGAGAGAGAGAGAAAGCCTTTTTATGGGATGATCTCATTGTAAGATTCAAATTCAATATATTTAGACTGGTTGACTGAATTGGATCTTGTGTGTGTGTGTGTGTGTGTGTGTGTGTGAGAGAGAGAGAGAGAAAGCCTTTTCATGGATGATGTCATTGTAAGATTCAAATTCAATATATGTAGACTGGTTGACTGAATTGGATCTTGTGTGTGTGTGTGTGTATGTGTGTGTGTGTGTGTGTGACAGAGAGAGAGAGAGCCTTTCATGGGATGATGTCATTGTAAGATTTAAATTCAATATATTTAGACTGGTTGACTGAATTGGATCTGTGTGTGTGTGTGTGTGTGTGTGTGTGTGTGTGAGAGAGAGAGAGGGAGAGAGAGAGAGAGAGAGAGAGAAAGCCTCTTTATGGGATGATCTCATTGTAAGATTCAAATTCAATATATTTAGACTGGTTGACTGAATTGGATCTTGTGTGTGTGTGTGTGTGTGTGTGTGACAGAGAGAGAGAGAGAGAGAGAGAGAGAAAGCCTTTTATGGGATGATCTCATTGTAAGATTCAAATTCAATATATTTAGACTGGTTGACTGAATTGGATCCTGTGTGTGTGTGTGTGTGTGTGTGTGTGTGTGTGTGTGTCTCTGTGCATGTGTGTTTCCATATGTGTCCATATTTGTGATTGTGTGGCTGTTAGTTATATTTTTTGCTGATTTTCTTTTCATTTAACAATTACATTTGAGGGACACTTAGCATGTTCAGGATTTTTTCAGCTGTCCATTTTGCTTTTCCAATTTTTCTATTTAAGTTATTACTATTGTGCTAAGTCATAGCATTTCTGCTGCTTTTCAGTATTTGTGCTAAATACAGCATTTCTGCTATTTTATAAGATTTGTGCTAAATATAGTATTTCTGCCAAATATAGTATTTCTGTCAAATTACAGCATTTCTGCTATGTTGTACTGTTTTCTAAATCATAGTATTTCTGTAATGTTTAAGAATGTTTGGTGTTAAGGTTCAATGTTGAGAGAGGAATCCAAAAATAACCACAGATCCGGTCCGGTGTGCAATTAGACAGCATTTTAATAAACACATGTGAGTCCGACCATTGTGCAGATTTCAGCGTCGAACTGAACTTACAATCATTAGACAAAGGCTTTATAGGGTTTGCAGTCTTCCTGTTACCAGGCAGACTTAAACAAAGCATACGTCACTCCAAAACCACAATGACTCTTAACATAGTCTAAAACAACATCGTCTTTCGCCGACGGCAGGTGCTTCCTGTCTCCATCCTGCCCAGGCTTATCTTCCTGGAACATCAAGTCCATGTTCTGCACAAAATGTCACTCATACAGGCACAACTTTGCAGTTATAAACTCTTACCTACTAACTGAGTCTATCTGTGTGTGTGTGCACGCATGGGGCGTGCATGCATGCTGTGTACTGCGCACGTGTCATGACCTCTCGTACTATATGTGTCTGTATGTGTGTCTCGCCCTTAAATGCTCTCTTTGCTTTCAGTTTCACTTCTGCAAAAGCCTGCAACTTCAAAAAGCCTATAACTTCCTGTCTCTGCCCCTCTACACAGAAACACTGAGATCATAGAAGCATTAAAACATTTAAAATTATAGATTCAACTCAACCGTTTAAAGTGGTTCTTCTTGGACCTGTAATAAAGACTAATATAATACCCATATATTTGAACATCTGAATGCCCCTGAATGCAACATCACTATTAACATGAAATGGTAATGATGATTATAAAATAGCAGCAAATAATAGCAGTAAAATATTCCTACTCCTCTCACTCGGAGGAGTCATAACTTTGTTGGATTTCCACAGAGACCTGAAAATTTCCATGACTGTTCACCAAAGCCTGCTGTCTCTTACGGTGAAAGAATGATATCTATACTCCAAATAGATTTAGAGTTAGAAAGCGTTGTTTGAGGGCAAGTCAAGGCAGATTTCACTTGCCTCTACTCAGTTATGGTGCATTAGAAGTCAAATATCTTCAATAATTCATATTTTAATGATAAATTGTCAACACTTTAAGATTCCCCATCTCTTCTGAACAAAACGATTGTAAGAATGACCATTCTAGCCCCTACGGTTAGGAAATTATGGCCATTTGTTTGAGAGGAATCCTCACTATGAGAAATTCACTGCAGAAATCCTGTCTCTGTGCTCTGTGTGTGTAAAAACGGCTGCACCTGTTTTGGCGGGAAAAAGTACACAGCCTCTCTGATTGGTGGATTCAAATTTAGCAGCTC
Organism: Oreochromis aureus; assembly: GCF_013358895.1. Taxonomy (NCBI): domain Eukaryota; kingdom Metazoa; phylum Chordata; class Actinopteri; order Cichliformes; family Cichlidae; genus Oreochromis; species Oreochromis aureus. The sequence continues at coordinate 15,620 of NW_024108842.1, forward strand.
CCAGGCTGCTTGACTGACCTAGAAACTTGATTTTCTCTCCTGTGTGTGTGTGTGTGTGTGTGGAGAGAGAGAGACAGAGAGAGAGAGAGGCGAGAGAGAGTTTTTATGGGAGCATCTTATTGTATGATTTAAATTCAATATATTTAGACTGGTTGACTGAATTTGATCCTGTGTGTGTCTCTCTGTGCTTGTGGGACTTTTTGCAGCTGTCCATTTTGCTTTTCCAATTTTTCTATTTAAGTTATTACTATTGTGCTAAGTCATAGCATTTGTGCTGCTTTTCAGTATTTGTGCTAAATACAGCATTTCTGCTAAATCATACTATTTCTGCTATTTTATAAGATTTGTGCTAAATACAGCATTTGTGCTAAATCATACTATTTCTGCTATTTTATAGGATTTGTACTTAATATAATATTTCTGCTTAATTATAGTATTTCTGCCATTTTATAGTATTTGTGCTAAAACATAGTATTTCTACTAAATGCAGTATTTCTGGGTAATCATTGTATTTCTATATATTTCTGCCAGGTCCCCAGGAGTCAGTCCTAATATTCAAATTTACATATCAGGACCTGGACGGCTTCCCAGCCAGCCAATCATATCTGAGTCCTGGCACATTTAAATTTGCATATTGGGGCATTCATGGCTTCCCAGCCAGCCAATCATATCTGAGTCCTGGCACATTCAAATTTGCATATTGGGACCTTCATGGCTTCCCAGCCAGCCAATCATATCTGAGTCCTGGCACATTCAAATTTGCATATTGGGACCTTCATGGCTTCCCAGCCAGCTAATCATATCTGAGTCCTGGCACATTCAAATTTGCATATTGGGACCTTCATGGCTTCTCAGCCAGCCAATCATATCTGAGTCCTGGCACATTCAAATTTGCATATTGGGACCTTCGTGGCTTCTAAGCCCACCAATCATCTATGTCATATATCTCTAATATTTCATATTTTTATTTTAAATGGTCAGCATTTCAAGATTCCCCTATGTCTTCTGAATAAAATGGTCTAAGAATGACTGTTTTAGCCCCTACGGTTAGAAATTTATGGCTGTTTGTTTGAGGGAATTCTCACTATGAGAAATAGACTGCAAAAATCCTCTCTCTCTCTGTGCTGCATGTGTAAAAGCCTGCACTTGGTGCACCAGTTTTGGCGGAAAAGCACACAGCTCTCTGATTGGTGGATTCAAATTGAGAAGGTCACAGCTGTTTGACTGACCTAGAAACATGCTGTTAACAGCCCCTGTTCACTTTCTGCTGCTGCTGCTGTGTGTGTGTGTGTGTGTGTGTGTGTGTGTGTGTGTGAGACAGAGAGAGAGAGAAAGGGAGGGCGAGAGAGAGTTTTTATGGGAGCATCTTATTGTATGATTTTAATTCAATATATTTAGACTGGTTGACTGAATTTGGTCCTGTGTGTGTCTCTCTGTGCATGTGTGTTTCAATATGTGTCCATATTTGTGATTGTGTGACTGTTATACTTTTTTTTGCTGATTTTCTTTTCATTTAACAATTACATTTGAGGGACCCTTAGCATGCTCAGGATTTTTTCAGCTGTCCATTTTGCTTTTCCAATTTTTCTATTTAAGTTATTACTATTGTGCTAAGTCATAGCATTTCTGCTGCTGTTCAGTATTTGTGCTAAATACAGCATTTCTGCTATTTTATAAGATTTGTGCTAAATATAGTATTTCTGTCAAATTACAGCATTTCTGCTATGTTGTACTGTTTCTCTAAATCATAGTATTTCTGTAATGTTTAAGAATGTTTGGCTAAATATATTCTTTCTGTTATCTTATACTATTTCTCCTAAATTCTTGTATTTTGAGAAGTTATCGTGTTTCTGGTAAGTTACAATATTTCTGCTAAGTTCTGCTATGCTATTGTGTTTCTGCCAAGTATTATGTTTCTCTAAGATATTGCAGTTCTGCTACAGTAATTACATTTTGCTAAGTTCTTATGCTTCTGCAAAGTTATTACATTTTTTGCAAAGGTTTTACAACTTCTGCAACTTTTCAGCTTTTTCAGCTAGTTTCAGCTGACAGCTTCAGCTTTACAGCATCCACACTGCATTTTCGCAGGAAATGCAAATTTTTCTAGTTATTCTAGTTGCCACTTTTGTACGTTTTTGGCACTTAACTACTTTAACAATTTTCAGCCGATTTTCACCGTTCAAATTTTAAACTATTCTGCTATTTCTGCTAATGATGGCTATGACTTTTGGTATTTTATGCTATTATACTTTTAAAATATTAAGCTTTTTTTCCTTTAATTTGTCCCATTGAAATGAATGGAAACTTCCACAATTCTGCTAAAACTTGCTTGTTTTTGAAACTTAACTACATTCTCATACTTTCGCCTAGAACAACCATTCAAACTTTAAAATGTTCACAAATTATTGGGCTATTCATTAATGATTCAGCTTTTTCATATCTGTTACCGTTTTCATCTTATCCCTCTTTAAGTTTTGAGTTTCATTTTGTGATTTTTCAGAAAATACATGTGTTGTTATGGTTGCTATGCACTTGGCTTCCAGTGTGCCACTGTAGGTTTCGCAGGTCTTCTCTTCATGTCCGAACAACTTCTTGCTACTTGCTCAATTTTCACTCAACTTCCACAAATTATACATCAAAACGTAGGTATTTTTGCTGGCTTTCAGAAAATGTCACCATCATTGTTGTGAGATTCATAGAATTTTGGCAAATCTCCTCAGACCAACACAAAGTCGGGAAAACTCTCCATAGAAAGTCAATGGAGAGTTTGTTCAAAATCATCGCTTGATTTCTGTAATGACAGGCATATTCGAATCGTCATATCTCCTTAACGAAGCGAAGTTAAAACATGAGGCTTGTCCATTATATCTTCAGACACTCCTGACGCTCACAATTCAAGAATTTTTTTTTTCTCACCTATTACCGTTCTGAAATGAGTTAGACTTGTTTGAGGGTAGGAAATTGTCCTTCGCTTAGATTTCTTCAGATTTCAAACTCTGGAAATGAACCACTTTTTCTCTCGTCATATCTTTTTTTGGATTTCCACAGAGACCTGAAAATTTCCATGACTGTTCACCAAAGCCTGCTGTCTCACGGTGAAAGAATGATATCGATACTCCAAATAGATTTAGAGTTAGAAAGCGTTGTTTGAGGGCAAGTCAAGGCAGTTTTCGCTTGCCTCTACTCAGTTATGGTGCATTACAAGTCAAATATCTTTAATAATTCATATTTTAATGATAAATTGTAAACACTTGAAGATTCCCCCATCTCTTCTGAACAAAGCGATTGTAAGAATGACCGTTCTAGCCCCTACGGTTAGGAAATTATGGTCATTTGTTTGAGGGGAGTCCTCACTATGGAAAATAGACTGCACAAATCCTGTCTCTCTGTGGTGTGTGTGTAAGCTGGTGCACCTGTTTTGGCGGAAAAGTATACAGCCTCTCTGATTGGTGGATTCAAATTTAGCAGCTCCCAGGCTGCTTGACTGACCTAGAAACTTGATTTTCTCTCCGTGTGTGTGTGTGTGTGTGTGTGTGTGTGTGAGTGACAGAGAGAGACAGAAAGAGAGGGCGAGAGAGTTTTATGGGAGCATCTTATTATATGATTTAAATTCAATATATTTAGACTGGTTGACTGAATTTGATCCTGTGTGTGTCTCTCTGTGCATGTGTGTTTCCATATGTGTCCATATTTGTGATTGTGTCACTGTTATACTTTTTTTTTTTTGCTGATTTTTTCATTTAACAATTACATCTGAGGGACCCTTAGCATGTTCAGGATTTTTCAGCTGTCCATTTTGCTTTTCCAATTTTTCTATTTAAGTTATTACTATTGTGTTGAGTCATAGCATTTCTGCTGCTTTTCAGTATTTGTACTAAATACAGCATTTCTGCAAAATCATACTATGTCTGCTATTTTATGAGATTTGTGCTAAATACAGCATTCCTGCTAAATCATACTCTTTCTGCTATTTCATAAGATTTGTGCTAAATATAGTGTTTCTGCTATTTCTGCCAAATTTAGTATTTCTGATTAATTAGGGTTTTTCTACCAAATCATAGTACAGTTTTACTGCTTTTATAGGATTTTTAGAGGATATTTATATTGCTTAATATAGTATTTCTGCTTTTTATAGGATTTGTGCTTAATATAGTTTTTCTAAAAATGTAGTATTTATGCTTAATCATATTATTTCTATATATTTCTGCCAGGTCCCCAGGCAGCTAATCCTCTGTGAGGACTGATACATACAAATACATATCAGGCCTGCACGGCTTCCCAGCCAGCCAATCATATCTGGGGTCTGCCCTTTCTTTTCTCGTCATATCTCAGCGACAGATGTACAAAGAGCAATGCAAATCACAGTCAAAAGTACACGAAAGTCCGCTGATTCACCCAGTACAAGAATTATGCTTCTAGTCCACCTAGTTTTTGAGTTACACAACATTTTGTAACTCCAAAAACAGCATTTTCGCCTCTCACCGCAATCTAATTCTGACTGCTCATCACCCTGTTTTCCAGGCGCTCGCTCTCTTTCCCAGTGGCGCAGTTGGTAATGACACAGGTCTGCAACCCAGAGGTCGTGGGTTCAATTACACCTTGGGCAACATGTTTTTTCCCTACAAATTAATACACTATCACAGACCACTAATTCATATTCATCATTTATTACAATTCTGCAACCTTTTATGATTTTAGCAGCTTTTCTAATATGGACCTCAGATTCTTGTTAACACTCCATGGCACAAATACTCTTCCTTTAGGCTCTGTGTGTGTGTGTGTGTGTGTGTGTGTGTGTGTGTGTGTGTGTGTGTGAGAGAGAGAGAAGGCGAGAGAGAAACCTTTGATGGGAGCATCTTATTATATCATTTAAATTCAATATATTTAGACTGGTTGACTGAATTTGGTCCTGTGTGTGTCTCTCTGTGCATGTGTGTTTCCATATGTGTCCATATTTGTGATTGTGTGACTGTTATACTTTTTTTTGATCTGATCTTTTTCAATTAACAATTAGATTTGAGGGACCCTTAGCATGTTCAGGATTTTTCCAGCTGTCCATTTTGCTTTCCAATTTTTCTATAAGTTATTACTGTTGTGCTAAGTCATACATTTCTGTTGCTTTTCAGTATTTATGCTAAATACAGCATTCTGCCAAATCATACTATTTCTGCTATTTTATGAGATTTGTTGCCAAATACAGCATTTCTGCTAAATCATACTATTTCTGCTCTTTCATAAGATTTGTACTAAATATAGTGTTTCTGCTCAAAAATAGTATTTCTGCCAAATATAGTATTTTTGATTAATTATAGTTTTTCTACCAAATCATAGTACAGTTTTACTGCTTTTTATATGGCTTCAAAGACAACCAATCATATCTGAGCGCTTGCACATTCAAATTTGTATATTGTTGTTCTTCATGGCTTCCCAGCCAGCCAATCATATCTGAGGCCTCGACACATTCAAATTTGCATATTGGGGCCCTCGTTATTTCTTAGATAACCAATCATCTATGTCATATATCTATGATATTTCATATTTTTATTTTTAAATGGTCAACATTTCAAGATTCTCCCATGTCTTCTGAACAAAACAGTCTAAGAATGACCGTTTTAGCCCCTACGGTTAGGAATTTATGGCTGTTTGTTTGAGGGGAGTCCTCACTATGCGAAATAGACTGCAAAATCCTGTCTCTCTCTGTGCTGTAAAAAAGCCTGCACTTAGTGCACCAGTTTTGGCGGAAAAGCACACAAGCTCTCTGATTGGTGGATTCAAATTGAGAAGCTTACAGCTGTTTGACTGATCCAGAAACATGCTGTTAACTGCGCCTGTTCACATGCTGATGCTGATGCTGCTGCTGCTGTGTGTGTGTGCCTGTGTGTCTGTGTGTGTGTGTGTGTGTGTGTGTGTGTGTGTGTGTGTGTGTGTGTGTGTGTGTGTGTGTGAGCCTTTTGATGGGAGCATCTTATTGTATGATTTAAATTCAATATATTTAGACTGGTTGACTGAATTTGGTCCTGTGTGTGTCTCATTTGAGGACCCTTAGCATGTTCAGGATTTTTTCAGCTGTCCATTTTGCTTTTCCAATTTTTCTATTTAAGTTATTACTATTGTGCTAAGTCATAGCATTTCTGCTGCTTTTCAGTATTTGTGCTAAATATAGCATTTCTGCTAAATCATACTATTTCTGCTATTTCATAAGATTTGATTGTAAATACAACATTTCTGCTAAATCATACTATTTCTGCTATTTCATAAGATTTGTGCTAAATATAGTGTTTCTGCTAAAAAATAGTATTTCTGCCAAATATAGTTTTTTGATTAATTATAGTTTTCTACCAAATCATAGTTTATACTGCTTTTATATGGCTTCTAAGACAACCAATCATATCTGAGGCCTGGCACATTCAGATTTGCATATTGGGACCTTCATGGCTTCTAAGCCAACCAATTCTCTATGTCATATATCTCTAATATTTCATATTTTTATTTTCAGTGGTCAGCATTTCAAGATTCCCCTATGTCTTCTGAATAAAATGGTCTAAGAATGACTGTTTTAGCCCCTACGGTTAGAAATTCATGGCTGTTTGTTTGAGGGAATTCTCACTATGAGAAATAGACTGCAAAATCCTGTCTCTCTCTGTGCTGCATGTGTAAAAGCCTGCACTTGGTGCACCAGTTTTTGGCGGGAAAAAGCACACAGCCTCTCTGATTGGTGGATTCAAATTTAGCAGCTCCCAGGCTTGCAAGACTGACCTAGAAACATGCTGTTAACAGCCCTGTTCACTTGCTGCTGCTGCTGCTGTGTGTGTGTGTGTGTGTGTGTGTGTGTGTGTGTGTGTGTGTGTGTGTGAGAGAGAGAGAGAGAGAGAGACACAGAAAGACCCTTTTAGGGTAGCATCTCATGGTTGGATAAAAATGTAATATATTCAGACTGGTTGACTGGCATGAGAGACCCTGCCTGTGTGTCTCTCTCTGTACATTTGTGTATCTATATTTGATTTCTTATGTATCTGTTGACTGTTCTTATTTGTTTTTCTTCTAAATGTATTTTTTGTTTTATTTTTTCACAGGTGAATAACAAATAGTTTTCAGCGAACTTAACCATGTTTCTTTTTATTCAGCTTGTCATTTTACCTTTCCAATATTTTCACTTAAGTTATTACTATTCTGCTCAATCATAGTATCTCTTCTAAATCATTGTTATTAAGCTATATTGTAGGATTTCTGCTAAATCATAGTATTTCTACTGTATTATATTTTTCTTTTCTAAATATAGCATTTCTGCTATAGAATAGTATTTCTGCTATGTTATAATATTTGTGCTAAACTGGAGTATTTTTGTTAAAACATAGTATTCATATAAAATAAAAATATTCATAGTATATTACAGTGTCTCTGGTAAATCACAGCATTTCTGCTATGTTGTACTGTTTTTCTAAATCATAGTATTTCTGTAATGTTTAAGAATGTCTGGCTAAATATATTCTTTCTGTTATCTTATACAATTTCTCCTAAATTCTTGTATTTTTGAGAAGTTATCGTGTTTCTGGTAAGTTACAATATTTCTGCTAAGTTCTGCTATGCTATTGTATTTCTGCCAAGCATTATGTTTCCTCTAAGATATTGCAGTTCTGCTAAGTCACTACATTTTAGCAAAGTTCCTTTGCTTCTGCAAAGTTTTTACAATTTCTGCAACTTTTCAGCTTTTTCAGCTAGTTTCAGCTGACAGCTTCAGCGTTCCAGCATCCACACTGCATTTTCGCAGGAAATGCAAATTTTTCTAGTTGTGTGGATGCTTTAAGCATCCACACTATTGTTTTCCTGTTTCTCTTTATTGTGTGGATGCTTTAAGCATCCACACTATTGAGTTCCTGTTTCTCTTTATTCTTTATTATTATTATTGTGTGGATGCTTTAAGCATCCACACTATTGAGTTCCTGTTTCTCTTTATTCTTTATTGTGTGGATGCTTTAGGCATCCACACTATTGAGTTCCTGTTTCTCTTTATTCTTTATTATTCTACTTTATTATTATTGTGTGGATGCTGGAGGCATCCACACTATTGAGTTCCTGTTTCTCTTTATTCTTTATTGTGTGGATGCTGGAGGCATCCACACTATTGAGTTCCTGTTTCTCTTTATTCTTTATTATTATTCTTAGGACTTCCGTACACTTTTCGCCGTGGATCTACTTCCACAATTTTCAGCCGATTTTCACCGTTCAAATTTTAAACTATTCTGCTATTTCTGCTAATGATGGCTATATCTTTTGGTATTTTATACTGTTATACTTTTAAAATATTAAGCTTTTTCCTTTAATTTGTCCCATTGAAATGAATGGGAAACTTCCGCAATTCTGCTAAAACTTGCTTGTTTTTGAAACTTAACTACTTTGTCATATTTTCACGTAGAACAACCATTCAAACTTTAAAATGTTCTCAAATTATTGGGCTATTCAGGAATAAATCAGCTTTTCAAATCTTTTACCGTTTATTTTTATCCCTCTTAAAGTTTTGAGTTGCAAAATTGTGATTTTCAGAAAATACATGCGTTGTTATGGTTGCTATGCACTTGGCTTCCAGTGTGCCACTGAAGGTTTTGCAGTCTTCTCTTCATGTCCGAACAACTTCTTGCTACTTGCTCAATTTTCACTCAACTTCCACAAATTATACATCAAAACGTAGGTATTTTTGCTGGCTTTCAGAAAATGTCACCATCATTGTTGTGAGATTTATAGAATTTTGGCAAATCTCCTCAGACCAACACAAAGTCTCAAAAATCCCCATAGAAAGTCAATGGAGAGCTTGTTCAAAATCACAGCTTGATTTCTGTAATGAGAGGCATATTCGAATCGTCATATCTCCTTAACGAAGCGAAGTTAAAACATGAGGCTTGTCCCAGTATATCTTCAGACACTCCTGACACTCACAATTCAAGAATTTCTTTCTCACCTATTACCGTTCTGAAATGAGTTAGACTTGTTTGAGGGTAGGAAATTCGTCCTTCGCTCAGATTTCTTCAGATTTCAAACTCTGGAAATGATCCACTTTTTCTCTCGTCATATCTTTTTAATGGATATCAACAGAGACCTGAAAATTTCAAGGTTGTTCACCAAAGCCTGCTGTCTCTTACGGTGAAAAAATGATATTGATACTCCAAATAGATTTAGAGTTAGAAAGCGTTGTTTGAGGGCAAGTCAAGGCAGTTTTTGCTTTGCTCTACTCAGTTATGGTGCATTAGAAGTCAAATATCTTTAATAATTCATATTTTAATGATAAATTGTCAACACTTTAAGATTCCCCATCTCTTCTGAACAAAAGCGATTGTAAGAATGACCGTTCTAGCCCCTACGGTTAGGAAATTATGGTCATTTGTTTGAGGGGAGTCGTCATTATGAGAAATAGACTGCAAAAATCCTGTGTCTCTCTGTGCTGCGTGCACCTGTTTTGGCGGGAAAAAGTGCACAGGCTCTCTGATTGGTGGATTCAAATTCAGCAGCTCCCAGGCTGCTTGACTGAGCTAGAAACTTACTTCTCTCTCCTTGTGTGTGTGTGTGTGTGTGTGTGTGTGTGTGTGTGTGTGTGTGTGTGTGTGTGTGTGTGTGTGTGTGTGTGTGTGTGTGTGTGACAGAGAGAGAGAGAGAGAGAGAGAGCCTTTTTATGGGATGATCTCATTGTAAGATTCAAATTCAATATACTTAGACTGGTTGACTGAATTGGATCTTGTGTGTGTGTGTGTGTGTGTGTGTGTGTGTGTGTGTGTGTGTGTGTGTGAGAGAGAGAGAGAGAGAGAGAGAGAGAGAGTTTTTATGGGAGCATCTTATTGTATGATTTAAATTCAATATATTTAGACTGGTTGACTGAATTTGATCCTGTGTGTGTCTCTCTGTGCTTGTGGGACTTTTGCAGCTGTCCATTTTGCTTTTCCAATTTTCTATTTAAGTTATTACTATTGTGCTAAGTCATAGCATTTGTGCTGCTTTTCAGTATTTGTGCTAAATACAGCATTTCTGCTAAATCATACTATTTCTGCTATTTTATAAGATTTGTCCTAAATACAGCATTTGTGCTAAATCATACTATTTCTGCTATTTTATAGGATTTGTACTTAATGTAATATTTCTGCTTAATTGTAGTATTTCTGCCATTTTATAGTATTTGTGCTAAAACATAGTATTTCTACTAAATGCAGTATTTCTGGGTAATCATTGTATTTCTATATATTTCTGCCAGGTCCCCAGGGAGTCAGTCCTAATATTCAAATTTACATATCAGGACCTGAGTCGGCTTCCCAGCCAGCCAATCATATCTGAGTCCTGGCACATTCAAATTTGCATATTGGGGCATTCATGGCTTCCCAGCCAGCCAATCATATCTGAGTCCTGGCACATTCAAATTTGCATATTGTTGCCTTCATGGCTTCCCAGCCAGCCAATCATATCTGAGTCCTGGCACATTCAAATTTGCATATTGGGACCTTCATGGCTTCTCAGCCAGCCAATCATATCTGAGTCCTGGCACATTCAAATTTGCATATTGTTGCCTTCATGGCTTCCCAGCCAGCCAATCATATCTGAGTCCTGGCACATTCAAATTTGCATATTGGGACCTTCATGGCTTCTCAGCCAGCCAATCATATCTGAGTCCTGGCACATTCAAATTTGCATATTGTTGCCTTCATGGCTTCCCAGCCAGCCAATCATATCTGAGTCCTGGCACATTTAAATTTGCATATTATTGGGATCTTCGTGGCTTCTAAGCCCACCAATCATCTATGTCATATATCTCTAATATTTCATATTTTTATTTTAAATGGTCAGCATTTCAAGATTCCCCTATGTCTTCTGAATAAAATGGTCTAAGAATGACTGTTTTAGCCCCTACGGTTAGAAATTTATGGCTGTTTGTTTGAGGGGAATTCTCACTATGAGAAATAGACTGCAAAAATCCTGTCTCTCTCTGTGCTGCATGTGTAAAAGCCTGCACTTAGTGAACCAGTTTTGGCGGGAAAAAGCACACAGCCTCTCTGATTGGTGGATTCAAATTGAGAAGCTCACAGCTGTTTGACTGACCTAGAAACATGCTGTTAACAGCCCCTGTTCACTTGCTGATGCTGCTGTCTGTCTGTCTGTCATTTAAATTCAATATATTCAGACTGGTTGGCTGAATTTGATCCTGTGTGTGTCTCTATGTACATGTGTGTTTCCATATGTGTACATATTTGTGATTGTGTGACTTTTATACTTTTTTTTTTACTGATTTTTTTTTCATTTAACAATTACATTTGAGTGACCCTTAGGATGTTCAGGATTTTTTCAGCTGTCCATTTTGCTTTTCCAATTTTTCTATTTAAGTTATTACTATTGTGCTAAGTCATAGCATTTCTGCTGCTTTTCAGTATTTGTGCTAAATACAGCATTTCTGCTAAATCATACTATTTCTGCTATTTTATGAGATTTGTAGTTAATATAGTATTTCTGCTTAATTATAGTTTTTCTGCTAAAAAATACTATTTCTGCCAAATATAGTATTTTTGAATAAATATAGTTTTTCTACCAAATCATAGTACAGTTTTACTGCTTTTTATATGTCTTCTAAGACAGCCAATCATGTCTGAGGGCTTGCACATTCAAATTTGCATATTGTTGGCTTCATGGCTTCCCAGCCAGCCAATCATATCTGAGAGCTGGCACATTCAAATTTGCATATTGGGGCATTCATGGCTTCTAAGAACACCAATCATATCTGAGGCCTGGCACATTCAAATTTGCATATTGTTGCCTTCATGGTTTCCCAGCCAGCCAATCATATCTGCGGCCTGGCACATTCAAATTTGGATATTGGGGCCTTCATGGCTTCTAAGCCAACCAATCATCTATGTCATATATCTTTAATATTTCATATTTGTATTTTAAATGGTCAACATTTCAAGATTTCCCCCATGTCTTCTGAACAAAACAGTCTCAGAATGACTGTTTTAGCCCCTACGGTTAGGAATTTATGGCTGTTTGTTTGAGGGGAGTCCTCACTATGAGAAATAGACTGCAAAAATCCTGTCTGTCTCTGTGCTGCATGTGTAAAGGCCTGCACTTGGTGCACCAGTTTTGGCGGGAAAAAGCACACAACCTCTCTGATTGGTGGATTCAAATTGAGAACCTCACAGCTGTTTGACTGACCTAGAAACATGCTGTTAACAGCCCCTGTTCACTTGCTGCTGCTGCTGCTGTGTGTGTGTGTGTGTGTGTGTGTGTGTGTGTGTGTGTGTGTGTGTGTGTGTGTGTGTGTGTGTGAGAGAGAGAGAACACACACACACAAAGACTTTTTTAGGCAGCATCTCATTGGTGGATAAAAATATAATATATTCAGACTGGTTGACTGGCATAGACCCTGTTTGTGTGTGTCTCTCACTGTACATTTGTGCATCCATATTTGATTTTCTGTGTATTTGGTGATTTGTGTATCCATATTTGATTTTGTGTATCTTTTGGCTGTTCTTATTTTTTTTTTCTAAATGTATTTTTATTTTATTTTTTCACAGGTGAACAAAAATTAGTTTTGAGCGAACTTAACCATGTTCCTTTTTATTCAGCTTGTCATTTTACCTTTCCAATATTTTCACTTAAGTTATTACTATTCTGCTCAATCATAGTATCTGTTCTAAATCATTGTTATTAAGCTATATTGTAGGATATCTGCTAAATCATAGTATTTCTACTATATTATATTTTTCTTTCTAAATATAGCATTTCTGCTATAGAGTAGTATTTCAGCTCTGTTATAATATTTATGCTAAACTGGAGTATTTTTGCTAAAACATAGTATTTATTTAAAATTACAATATTCATAGTATATTACAGTGTCTCTGGTAAATCACAGCATTTCTGCTATGTTGTACTGTTTTTCTAAATCACAGTATTTCTGTAATGTTTAAGAATGTTTGGCTAAATATATTCTTTCTGTTATCTTATACTATTTCTCCTAAATTCTTGTATTTTTGAGAAGTTATCGTGTTTCTGGTAAGTTACAATATTTCTGCTAAGTTCTGCTATGCTGTTGTATTTCTGCCAAGTATTCTATTTCTTCTAAGATAGTGCAGTTCTAAGATACTACATTTTAGCAAAGTTCCTTTGCTTCTGCAAAGTTTTTACAATTTCTGCAACTTTTCAGCTTTTTCAGCTAGTTTCAGCAGACAGCTTCAGCTTTAAAGCATCCACACTGCATTTTCGCAGGAAATGCAAATTTTTCTAGTTGTGTGGATGCTGGAGGCATCCACACTATTGAGTTCCTGTTTCTCTTTATTCTTTATTGTGTGGATGCTGGAGGCATCCACACTATTGAGTTCCTGTTTCTCTTTATTCTTTATTGTGTGGATGCTGGAGGCATCCACACTATTGAGTTCCTGTTTCTCTTTATTCTTTATTATTATTATTCCGGTGTTTCCGACGTTTTTTTCGCCGTGGATCTACTTCCACAATTTTCAGCCGATTTTCACCGTTCAAATTTTAAACTATTCTGCTAATTTTTCCCTTCCGGCTATATCTTTTGGTATTTTATACTGTTATACTTTTTAAAATATTAAGCTTTTTCCTTTAATTTGTCCCATTGAAATGAATGGGAAACTTCCATAATTCTGCTAAAACTTGCTTGTTTTTGAAACTTAACTACTTTTTCCTACTTTCACGTAGAACAACCATTCAAACTTTAAAATGTTCTCAAATTATTGGGCTATTCAGGAATAAATCAGCTTTTTCAAATTTTTACCGTTTTACTTTTATCCTCTTTAAGTTTTGAGTTGCAAAATTGTGATTTTCACAAAATACATGCGTTGTTATGGTTGCTATGCACTTGGCTTCCAGTGTGCCACTGAAGGTTTTGCAGTCTTCTCTTCATGTCCGAACAACTTCTTGCTACTTGCTCAATTTTCACTCAACTTCCACAAATTATACATCAAAACGTAGGTATTTTTGCTGGCTTTCAGAAAATGTCACCATCATTGTTGTGAGATTTATAGAATTTTGGCAAATCTCCTCAGACCAACACAAAGTCTCAAAAATCCCCATAGAAAGTCAATGGAGAGCTTGTTCAAAATCACAGCTTGATTTCTGTAATGAGAGGCATATTCGAATCGTCATATCTCCTTAACGAAGCAAAGTTAAGACATGAGGCTTGTCCCAGTATATCTTCAGACACTCCTGACGCTCACAATTCAAGAATTTCTTTCTCACCTATTACCGTTCTGAAATGAGTTAGACTTGTTTGAGGGTAGGAAATTCGTCCTTCGCTCAGATTTCTTCAGATTTCAAACTCTGGAAATGATGCACTTTTTCTCTCGTCATATCTTTTGATGGATTTCCACAGAGACCTGAAAATTTCCATGACTGTTCACCAAAGCCTGCTGTCTCTTACAGTGAAAAATGATATTGATACTCCAAATAGATTTAGAGTTAGAAAGCGTTGTTTGAGGGCAAGTCAAGGCAGTTTTGCTTTGTTCTACTCAGTTATGGTGCATTAGAAGTCATATATCTTCAATAATTTATATTTTATCGCTGAATTATGAAGACCTGCAGATTCCCCATCTCTTCTGAACAAAATGGTGTTAGAATGAGCATTCTAGCCCCTACGGTTAGGAAATTATGGCCATTTGTTCGAGGGGAGTCCTGAATGTGAGAAATACACTGAAGAAAACCCATAGCTCTCTCTGTGTCTGTCTGTGTAAGTGCTGATTACAGCAGGTGCAGCCAATTTAGCTGACCTAGATATGCCAAGCCCAGACTCTCAACAGCCTCTGCACACTTTGCTCTCTGTGTATGTGTGTGTGTATCAATATTTCTCCCATGTTAAAGTATTACTCCTCCATAATATAGTATTTGTGCTGAATCAAAGTACTTCTACTACATCTTAGTACTTCTGCTCAATCATAGTATTTCTGCTGAATCATAGTATTTTGCCATATCATGGTATTTGTGATAAAGCATTGTATTTCCACAAAATAACAGTATTATGTACTGTTATATTATTACTGCTCATAGTATTTCTGCCAAATCATAATATAACTGCAAAATAAAGATTTTTGAGCCAAATCATAGTGTTTGTGCTAAATCCTAGTAAATCTGCTCAGTGATATAACTTCTGCTATGCTGTAGTGCTTTTTGCTAGATTATAGAATTTCTTCTAAATCAAAGTATTTCATGTAAATCATAGAGCAGTTTTTACAGTCATCTTACTGTTAAGCCATAAATTACGTTTGTTTGAGGGTGGAAATCTGTCCTCCTCTCACTTTTCAAACTCTGAAAATGAAGCCGTTTCTTCTCTCATCATATCTCCGTGACGGAGGTAAAAGGAGCAATGAAAATCGCAGTGAAAGTTCAGCAAAGTCTGCTGATTGACCCAGTACAAGAATTGTGCTTCTATCCCACCTAGTTTTGGAGTTACATGACGTTTTGTAACTCCAAAATCGGCGTTTCGCCTCTCATCGCGATCTAAATCTGACAGTTCATCTCCCGTTTTCCAAACCGCTGCTCTCTTTCCCAGTGGCACAGTTGGTAATGACGCCGGTCGGCAGCCTAAAGATCACGGGTTCAATTCCACCTTGGTCAACATTTTTTTTTTTCCTAGAAATTAATACACTATCACAGACAAGTAATTCATATTCATCATTTATTACAATTCTGCAAACTTTTATGATTTTAGCAGCTTTTCTAATATGGACCTCAGATTCTTCTTAACACTCCATGGCACAAATACTCTTCCCTTTAGGCTCTGTGTATCTGTGTGTGTATCAATATTTTTCCCATTTTAAAGTATTACTCCTCCATAATTGCATTTCTGTTAAATCAAAGTACTTTTACTACATCTTAGTACTTCTGCTCAATCATAGTATTTCTGCTGAATCATAGTATTTTTGCCATATCATGGTATTTGTGATAAAGCATTGTATTTCCACAAAATAACAGTATTATGTACTGTTATATTATTACTGCTCATAGTATTTCTGCCAAATCATAATATAACTGCAAAATAAAGATTTTTGAGCCAAATCATAGTGTTTGTGCTAAATCCTAGTAATTCTGCTCAGTGATATAACTTCTGCTATGCTGTAGTGCTTTTGCTAGATTATAGAATTTCTTCTAAATCAAAGTATTTCATGTAAATCATAGAGCAGTTTTACAGTCATCTTACTGTTAAGCCATAAATTACGTTTGTTTGAGGGTGGAAATCTGTCCTCCTCTCACTTTTCAAACTCTGAAAATGAAGCCGTTTCTTCTCTCATCATATCTCCGCGATGGAGGTAAAAGGAGCAATGAAAATCGCAGTGAAAGTTCAGCAAAGTCTGCTGATTGACCCAGTACAAGAATTGTGCTTATATCCCACCTAGTTTTGGAGTTACACAACGTTTTGTAACTCCAAAATCGGCGTTTTACGCCTCTCACCGCGATCTAAATCTTACAGTTCATCTCCCGTTTTCCAAACCGCTGCTCTCTTTCCCAGTGGCACAGTTGGTAATGACGCCGGTCAGCAGCCCAAAGATCACGGGTTCAATTCCACCTTGGTCAACATTTTTTTTTCCCTAGAAATTAATACACTATCACAGACAAGTAATTCATATTCATCATTTATTACAATTCTGCAAAGTTTTATGATTTTAGCAGCTTTTCTAATATGGACCTCAGATTCTTCTTAACACTCCATGGCACAAATACTCTTCCCTTTAGGCTCTGTGTATCTGTGTGTGTATCAATATTTTTCCCATTTTAAAGTATTACTCCTCCATAATTGCATTTCTGTTAAATCAAAGTACTTTTACTACATCTTAGTACTTCTGCTCAATCATAGTATTTCTGCTGAATCATAGTATTTTTGCCATATCATGGTATTTGTGATAAAGCATTGTATTTCCACAAAGTCATAATATTTCTTCTAAATCATATTATTTCAATCAAATCTCAGGAGTTGTGCTAAAACACAGTATTATTACCAAATCATAGTATCTGTACCCAAACATATCTGTTCAACTTATTTAACTCTTCTCAACAGTCCAACACCTCTTCTTCACCCCGTTTCAGCAGAATTGAGTTTTTTCACCCCTTTTCAGCACAAATCCCAGCTTTTTCAGGTGTTTTCAACAGAAATCTCTTTTATTTCTGATTGCTGATCTCTTTGTTTTTCAGCTGCCTGCCCTCTTTCCAGGTGGCGTAATCAGTAATGACACGGCTCTGCAGCTCAAAGGTCGTGGGTTCAATCCCACCTTGGTCAACATTTTTTTTTCACTACAAATTTATACACTATCACAGACCTGTAATTTATATTGCTAATTTTTTCACTACAAATGAGTAGTGCAAAAACATACTATGTCTGCAACATCACAGTATATCTGTTATGTTATAGTATTACTACTAAATCACAGTATTTCTGCCAATTCAAGGAGGCTGACTGTTACTAAGTGCATCAGTGTACATAGGTCATCTCTTGTGTTGGAGTGCCCTCTTGTGGCGCCTTTTGGGTAGTGTCTTAGTAAACGTGAACACTGCAAAGAAGTGGTATCAGACTGGTTTGTAGTGGACGAATTTGTTGCCAGTTTATTTCATCTTTAATCCGTATTCATGTTGTAATGTGGTAACTTTTGTGGCACAAATACCACAATATGGCAGAAATACTATGTTTTGGCACAAATACTTTGATTTGGTATACTTTAGCTTCTTCACCCCTTTTCAGCAAAATTTTCATTTTTTTCACCCCTTTTCAGCACAAATCCCAGCTTTTTCAGGTGTTTTCAACAGAAATCTCTTTTATTTCTGATTGCTGATCTCTTTGTTTTTCAGCTGCCTGCCCTCTTTCCAGGTGGCGCAATCAGTAATGACACGGCTCTGCAGCTCAAAGGTCGTGGGTTCAATCCCACCTTGGTCAACATTTTTTTTCACTACAAATTTATACACTATCACAGACCTGTAATTTATATTGCTAATTTTTTTCACTACAAATGAGTAGTGCAAAACATACTATGTCTGCAACATCACAGTATATCTGTTATGTTATAGTATTACTACTAAATCACAGTATTTCTGCCAATTCAAGGAGGCTGACTGTTACTAAGTGCATCAGTGTACATAGGTCATCTCTTGTGTTGGAGTGCCCTCTTGTGGCGCCTTTTGGGTAGTGCCTTAGTAAACGTGAACACTGCAAAGAAGTGGTATCAGACTGGTTTGTAGTGGAGGAATTTGTTGCCAGTTTCTTTCATCTTTAATCCGTATTCATGTTGTAATGTAGTAGTACCACAATATGGCAGAAACACTATGTTTTGGCACAACACGTAAAAACGCCTGCACCTGTTTTGGCGGGAAAAAGTACACAGCCTCTCTGATTGGTGGATTCAAATTCAGCAGCTCCCAGGCTGCTTGACTGACCTAGAAAGTTTCTTCTCTCTCCTGTGTGTGTGTGTGTGTGTGTGTGTGTGTGTGTGTGTGTGTGTGTGTGTGTGTGTGAGAGAGAGAGAGAGAGAGAGAGAAAGCCTTTTCATGGGATGATCTCATTGTAAGATTCAAATTCAATATATTTAGACTGGTTGACTGAATTGGATCTTGTGTGTGTGTGTGTGTGTGTGTGTGTGTGTGTGTGAGAGAGAGAGAGAGAGAGAGAGAGAAAGCCTTTTCATGGGATGATCTCATTGTAAGATTCAAATTCAATATATTTAGACTGGTTGACTGAATTGGATCTTTGTGTGTGTGTGTGTGTGTGTGTGTGTGTGTGTGTGTGTGTGTGTGTGTGAGAGTGTGAGAGAGAGAGAGAGAGAGAGAAAGCCTTTTATGGGATGATCTCATTGTAAGATTTAAATTCAATATATTTAGACTGGTTGAATGAATTGGATCTGTGTGTGTGTGTGTGTGTGTGTGTGTGTGTGTGTGTGTGTGTGTGTGAGAGAGAGAGAGAGAGAGAGAGAGAAAGCCTTTTATGGGATGATCTCATTGTAAGATTTAAATTCAATATATTTAGACTGGTTGATTGAATTGGATCTTGTGTGTGTGTGTGTGTGTGTGTGTGTGTGTGTGTGTGTGTGTGTGTGTGTGAGAGAGAGAGAGAGAGAGAGAGAGAGAGAAAGCCTTTTATGGGATGATCTCATTGTAAGATTTAAATTCAATATATTTAGACTGGTTGACTGAATTGGATCTTGTGTGTGTGTGTGTGTGTGTGTGTGTGTGTGTGTGTGTGAGAGAGAGAGAGAGAGAGAGAGAGAGAAAGCCTTTTATGGGAGCATCTCATTGTAAGATTCAAATTCAATATATTTAGACTGGTTGACTGAATTGGATCTTGTGTGTGTCTCTCTCTGCATGTGTGTGTTTCCATATGTGTCCATATTTGTGATTGTGCGGCTGTTATAATTTTTTTTTTGCCGATTTTTTCATTTAACAAGTACATTTGAAGGATCCTTAGCATGTACAGCATTTTTCAGCTGTCCATTTTGCTTTTCCAATTTTTCTGTTTAAGTTGTTACTATTGCGCTAAATCATAGCATTTCTGCTGTTTTATAAGATTTGTGCTAAATATAGTATTTCTGATTAATTATAGTTTTTCTACCAAATCACAGTATTACTACTAAAACATAGTATTTCTGCCAAATCTTGATAGTTCTGCTATGTTATTGTACTTGTAATTAATTATAGTATTTGTGCCAAAGCATAGTATTTCTGCCAAATCTTAGTATTATTGCTAAATCATAGTATTTGAGCAAAATCATAGTATTTGAGCAAATTCATTCTTTTTGTGCCATAGCATAGTATATTTGCTGAATCACAGCATTTCTGCTATGTTGTAGTATTTGTCCTAAATCACAGTATTTGTGCAATGTTTAGGTATTTTTGGTTAAATAAAGTATCCCTGTAATCTTGTACCATGTTTGCTAAATTCCTGTATTTCTGAGAAGATATCATGTTTCTGCTAAGTTACAATATTTCTGCTAAGTTCTGCTAGGTTATTTTATTTCTGCCAAGTATTATGTTTTCTTTACATTATTGTAGTTCTGCTAAGTATTTACATTTTTGCTAAGTTCTTATGCTTCTGCAAAGTTATTACAATTTTTTGCTATTTTTCAGCTTTTTCAGCTAGTTTCAGCTGACAGCTTCAGCGTTACAGCATCCACACTGCATTTTCGCAGGAAATGCAAATTTTTCTAGTTGTGTGGATGCTGGAGGCATCCACACTATTGAGTTCCTGTTTCTCTTTATTCTTTATTATTATTCTTAGGACTTCGTACACTTTTGAGTTGGTTTCTACTTCCACAATTTTCAGCCGATTTTCACCGTTCAAATTTTAAACTATTCTGCTATTTCTGCTAATGATGGCTATAACTTTTGCTATTTTTTATACTATTATACTTTTTAAAATATTAACTTTTTTTTCCTTTAATTTGTCCCATTGAAATGAATGGGAAACTTCCGCAATTCTGCTAAAACTTGCTTGTTTTTGAAACTTAACTACTTTTTCCTACTTTCACGTAGAACAACCATTCAAACTTTAAAATGTTCTCAAATTATTGGGCTATTCAGGAATAAATCAGCTTTTTCAAATCTTTTACCATTTTATTTTTATCCCTCTTAAAGTTTTGAGTTGCAAAATTGTGATTTTTCACAAAATACATGCGTTGTTATGGTTGCTATGCACTTGGCTTCCAGTGTGCCACTGTAGGTTTTGCAGTCTTCTCTTCATATCTGAACAACTTCTTGCTAATTACTCAATTTTCACTCAACTTCCACAAATTATACATCAAAACGTAGGTATTTTTGCTGGCTTTCCGAAAATGTCACCATCATTGTTGTGAGATTTATAGAATTTTGGCAAATCTCCTCAGACCAACACAAAGTCTGGAAACTTTCCATAGAAAGTCAATGGAGAGTTTGTTCAAAATCATCGCTTGATTTCTGTAATGAGAGGCATATTCGAATCGTCATATCTCCTCAACGAAGCGAAGTTAAAACATGAGGCTTGTCCCCGTATATCTTCAGACACTCCTGACGCTCACAATTCAAGAATTTTTTTCTCACCTATTACCGTTCTGAGATGAGTTACACTTGTTTGAGGGTAGGAAATTCATCCTTCGCTCAGATTTCTTCAGATTTCAAACTCTGGAAATGAACCACTTTTTTCTCTCGTCATATCTTTTTTTTGGATTTCCACAGAGACCTGAAAATTTCCATGACTGTTCACCAAAGCCTGCTGTCTCTTACGGTGAAAGAATGGTATCGATACTCCAAATAGATTTAGAGTTAGAAAGCGTTGTTTGAGGGGAAGTCAAGGCAGTTTTGCTTCGCCTCTACTCAGTTATGGTGCATTACAAGTCAAATATCTTCAATAATTCATATTTTAATGATAAATTGTCAACACTGTAAGATTCCCCCATGTCTTCTGAACAAAACGGTGTAAGAATGACCGTTCTAGCCCCTACGGTTAGGAAATTATGGCCATTTGTTTGAGAGGAATCCTCACTATGAGAAATAGACTGCAAAAATCCCTCTGTTCTCTCTTTGTGCATGCACCTGTTTTGGCGGGAAAAAAAGTGCACAGGCTCTCTGATTGGTGGATTCAAATTCAGCAGCTCCCAGACTGCTTGACTGACCTAGAAACTTACTTCTCTCTCTCTCCTGTGTGTGTGTGTGTGTGTGTGTGTGTGTGTGTGTGTGTGTGTGTGTGTGTGTGTGTGAGAGAGAGAGAGAGAGAGAGAGAGAGAGAGAAAGCCTTTTATGGGATGATCTCATTGTAAGATTTAAATTCAATATATTTAGACTGGTTGACTGAATTGGATCTTGTGTGTGTGTGTGTGTGTGTGTGTGTGTGTGTGTGTGTGTGTGTGTGTGTGTGTGTGTGTGAGAGAGAGAAAGAGAGGGCGAGACAGAGTTTTTATGGGAGCATCTTATTGTATGATTTAAATTCAATATATTTAGACTGGTTGACTGAATTTGATCTGTGTGTGTCTCTGCATGTGTGTTTCCATATGTTTCCATATTTGTGATTGTGTGACTGTTACATTTTTTTTTTGAGTTGAGCTTTTTTTATTTCATTTAACAAGTACATTTGAAGGACCCTTAGCATGTTCAGCATTTTTTCAGCTGTCCATTTTGCTTTTCCAGTTTTTCTGTTTAAGTTATTACTATTGTGCTGAATCATACTATTTCTGCTATTTTATAAGATTTGTGCTAAATATAGTATTTCTGCCCAATATAGTGTTTCTGATTAATTATAGTTTTTCACCAATCATCATAGTACAGTATTTTTGCTTTTATACCATTTTATAGGATATTTATATTGCTTAATATAGTATTTCTGCTTTTTATAGGATTTGTGCTTAATACAGTATTTCTGCTAAATGTAGTATTTATGCTTAATCACACTATTACTATATATTTCTGCCAGCTTCCCAACCAGCCAATCATATCTGAGGTCTGCCGTTCCTTCTCTCGTCATATCTCAGCGACGGATGTACAAAGAGCAATGAAAATTGCAGTCAGCAGATCACCAAAATCTGCTGATTCGCCCAGTACAAGAATTATGCTTCTAGTCCACCTAGTTTTGAGTTACAGACGTTTTGTAACTGCAAAAGCGGCGCTCTTTGCCTCTCACCGCGATCTAATTCTGACTGCTCATCACCCTGTTTTCCAGGCCCTCGTCTCTTTCCCAGTGGCACAGTTTGTAATGACACAGGTCTGCAACCCAAAGGTCGTGGGTTCAATTCCACCTTGATCAACATGTTTGTTTTACCTACAATTTACTACACTATCACAGACCACTAATTCATATTGATCAATTATTACAATTCTGCAAACTTTTATGATTTTAGCAGCTTTTCTAATATGGACCTCAGATTCTTCTTAAACAAATACTGTGTCCCTTTAGGCTCTCTGTATGTGTGTGTGTATCAATATTTCTCCCATTTTAAAGTATTACTCCTCCATAATTGTATTTCTGTTAAATCAAAGCACTTTTACTACATCTTAGTACTTCTGCTCAATCATAGTATTTTGCCAAATCATGGTTTTTGTGCCAAATCATAATATTTGTGTTATGTTATAGTATTACTACTAAGTGGAGGAATTTCTGTCATGTTACAGTATATGTGCTGATTACAGTATTTCTGTATAATGGAATTTTGGCAAATCTCCTCAGACCAACACAAAGTCTGGAAACTGCATAGAAAGTCAATGGAGAGCTTGTTCAAAATCACCGCTGGATTTCTCTAATGAGAGGCATTTTCGAATCGTCATATCTCTAACGAAGCAAAGTTAAGACATGAGGCTTGTGCCAATATATCTTCAGACACTCCTGACGCTCACAATTCAAGAATTTCTTTCTCACCTATTACCATTTGGCCATGAATTGGGTTTGTTTGAGGATAGGAAATTTGTCCCTCGCTCAGATTTCTTCAGATTTCAAACTCTGGAAATGAGGCACTTTTTCTCTCGTCATATCTTTTGATGGATTTCCACACAGACCTGAAAATTTCCATGACTGTTCACCAAAGCCTGCTGTCTCTTACGGTGAAAGAATGATATCGATACTCCAAATAGATTTAGAGTTAGAAAGCATTGTTTGAGGGCAAGTCAAGGCAGTTTTCGCTTTGCCTCTACTCAGTTATGGTGCATTAGAAGTCAAATATCTTCAATAATTCATATTTTCAAGATAAATTGTCAACACTTTAAGATTCCCCATCTCTTCTGAACAAAACTGTGTAAGAATGACTGTTCTAGCCCCTGCGGTTAGGAAATTATAGCCATTTGTTTGAGGGGAATCCTCACTATGAAAAATAGACAGCACAAATCCTGTCTCTGTGCTGCATGTGTGTAAAAACAGGTGCACCTGTTTTGGCGGGAAAAAGTACACAGCCTCTCTGATTGGTGGATTGAAATTCAGCAGCTCCCAGGCTGTTTGGCTGCTGCTGCTGCTGCTGCTGTGTGTGTGTGTGTGTGTGTGTGTGTGTGAGAGAGAGAGAGAAAGAGAGGAGGCGAGAGAGTTTTATGGGAGCATCTTATTGTATGATTTAAATTCAATATATTTAGACTGGTTGACTGAATTTGATCCTGTGTGTCTCTCTGTGCTTGTGTGTTTCCATATGTGTCCATATTTGTGATTGTGTGACTGTTATACTTTTTTTTTGCTGATTTCTTTTTTTCATTGAACAATTACATTTGAGGGACCCTTAGCATGTTCATTTTTTTTTCAGCTGTCCATTTTGCTTTTCCAATTTTTCTATTTAGGTTATTACTATTGTGATAAGTCATAGCATTTCTGCTGCTTTCCATTATTTGTGCTAAATACAGCATTTCTGCTGAATCATACTATTTCTTCTATTTCATCAGATTTGTGCTAAATATAGTGTTTCTGCTACAAAATATTATTTCTGCCAAATATAGTATTTTTGATTAATTATAGTTTTTCTACCAAATCATAGTACAATTTTAGTTTTACTGCATATTTTTATATGGCTTCTAAGACAACCAATCATATCCGAGGGCTTGCACATTCAAATTTGCATATTGTTGCCTTCATGGCTTCCCAGCCAGCCAATCATATCTTAGGCCTTGCACATTCAAATTTGCATATTGGGGCAATCATGGCTTCTAAGACAACCAATTATCTATGTCATATATCTATAATATTTCATATTTTTATTTTAAATGGTCAACATTTCAAGATTCTCCCCATGTCTTCTGAACACAACGGTCTAAGAATGACCGTTTTAGCCCCTACTGTTAGGAATTTATGGCTGTTTGTTTGAGGAGAGTCCTCACTATGAGAAATAGACTGCAAAAATCCTGTCTCTCTGCTGCTGTAAAAGCCTGCACTTGGTGCACCAGTTTTGGTGGGAAAAAGCACACAGCCCCTCTGATTGGTGGATTCAAATTGAGAATCTCACAGCTGTTTGACTGACCTAGAAACATGCTGTTGACAGCCCCTGTTCACTTGCTGATTGCTGTGTGTGTGTGAGCCTGTGTGGGTGTGTGTGTGTGTGTGTGTGTGTGTGTGTGTGTGTGTGTGTGTGTGTGTGTGTGTGAGAGAGAGAGAAAGAAAGACACACACAAAGCCCTTTTGGGGCAGCATCTCATTGTTGGATAAAAATATAATATATTCAGACTGGTTGACTGGCATAGACCCTGTGTGTGTCTATCTCTGTACATTTGTGTATCCATATTTGATTTTGTGTGTATTTGTTGATTTGTGTATCCATATTTAATTTTGTGTGTATCTGTTGGCTGTTCTTATTTGTATTTCTAAATGTATTTTTTTTTTTATTTTTCACAGGTGAACAAAAGTTAGTTTTGAGCAAACTTAACCATGTTCCTTTTTATTCAGCTTGTCATTTTACCTTTCCAATATTTTCACTTAAGTTATTACTATTCTGCTCAATCATAGTATCTGTTCTAAATCATTGTTATTGAGCTATATTGTAGGATTTCTGCTAAATCATAGTATTTCTACTATATTATATTTTTCTTTCTAAATATATCATTTCTGCTATAGAGTAGTATTTCTGTAATGTTTAAGAATAGTATTTATTTAAAATTATATTCATAGTATATTACAATGTCTCTTAAATACAGCATTATGCTATGTTTACTGTTTTTCTAAATCATAGTATTTCTGTAATGTTTAAGAATGTTGGCTAAATATATTCTTTCTGTTATCTTATACTATTTCTCCTAAATTCTTGTACTTTTGGAAGTTATCGTGTTTCTGGTAAGTTACAATATTTCTGCTAAGTTCTGCTATGCTATTGTATTTCTGCCAAGTATTATGTTTCCTCTAAGATATTGCAGTTCTGCTAAGTTACTACATTTCAGCAACGTTCCTTTGCTTCTGCAAAGTTTTACAATTTCTGCAACTTTTCAGCTTTTTCAGCTAGTTTCAGCAGACAGCTTCAGCGTTCCAGCATCCACACTGCATTTTCGCAGGAAATGCAAATTTTTCTAGTTATTATTATTATTCTAGTTGCTTCCGACACACTTTTTCGCCGTGGAACTACTTCCACAATTTTCAGCCGATTTTCACCGTTCAAATTTTAAACTATTCTGCTATTTTTCCCTTTCCGGCAATATCTTTTGGTATTTTATACTGTTATACTTTTTAAAATATTAAGCTTTTTTCCTTTAATTTGTCCCATTGAAATGAATGGGAAACTTCCATAATTCTGCTAAAACTTGCTTGTTTTTGAAACTTAACTACTTTTCCTACTTTCACGTAGAACAACCATTCAAACTTTAAAATGTTCTCAAATTATTGGGCTATTCAGGAATAAATCAGCTTTTTCAAATCTTTTACCGTTTTACTTTTATGCCTCTTAAAGTTTTGAGTTGCAAAATTGTGATTTTTCACAAAATACATGCGTTGTTATGGTTGCTATGCACTTGGCTTCCAGTGTGCCACTGAAGGTTTTGCAGTCTTCTCTTCATGTCCGAACAACTTCTTGCTACTTGCTCAATTTTCACTCAACTTCCACAAATTATACATCAAAACGTAGGTATTTTTGCTGGCTTTCAGAAAATGTCACCATCATTGTTGTGAGATTTATAGAATTTTGGCAAATCTCCTCAGACCAACACAAAGTCGCAAAACTCTCCATAGAAAGTCAATGGAGAGTTTGTTCAAAATCACCGCTTGATTTCTGTAATGAGAGGCATATTCGAATCGTCATATCTCCTTAATGAAGCGACATTCAGACTTAAGGCTTGTCCCAGTATATCTTCAGACACTCCTGACGCTCACAATTCAAGAATTATTTTCTCACCTATTACCGTTCTGAAATGAGTTAGACTTGTTTGAGGGTAGGAAATTCGTCCTTCGCTCAGATTTCTTCAGATTTCAAACTCTGGAAATGAACCACTTTTTTCTCTCGTCATATCTTTTTGATGGATTTCCACAGAGACCTGAAAATTTCCATGATTGTTCACCAAAGCCTGCTGTCTCTTACGGTGAAAGAATGATATTGATACTCCAAATAGATTTAGAGTTAGAAAGCGTTGTTTGAGGGCAAGTCAAGGCAGTTTTTGCTTTGCTCTACTCAGTTATGGTGCATTAGAAGTCAAATATCTTTAATAATTCATATTTTAATGATAAAGTGTCAACACTTTAAGATTCCCCCATCTCTTCTGAACAAAACGGTGTAAGAATGACCGTTCTAGCCCCTACGGTTAGGAAATTATGGTCATTTGTTTGAGGGAGTCGTCATTATGAGAAATAGACTGCAAAAGTCCTGTGTCTCTGTGTGCTGCGTGCACCTGTTTTGGCGGGAAAGAGTGCACAGGCTCTCTGATTGGTGGATTCAAATTCAGCAGCTCCCAGGCTGCTTGACTGAGCTAGAAACTTACTTCTCTCTCCTGTGTGTGTGTGTGTGTGTGTGTGTGTGTGTGTGTGTGTGTGTGTGTGTGTGTGTGTGTGTGAGAGAGAGAGAGAGAGAGAGAGAGAGAGAAGGCCTTTTTATGGGATGATCTCATTGTAAGATTTCAATTCAATATATTTAGACTGGTTCACTGAATTGGATCGTGTGTGTGTGTGTGTGTGTGTGTGTGTGTGTGTGTGTGTGTGTGTGTGTGTGTGACAGAGAGAGAGAGAGAGAGAGAGAGAGTGAAAGCCTTTTATGGGATGATCTCATTGTAAGATTAAATTCAATATATTTAGACTGGTTGGTTGACTGAATTGGATGTGTGTGTGTGTGTGTGTGTGTGTGTGTGTGAGAGAGAGAGAGAGAGAGAGAGAGAGAAAGCCTTTTTATGGGATGATCTCATTGTAAGATTTAAATTCAATATATTTAGACTGGTTGACTGAATTGGATCTGTGTGTGTGTGTGTGTGTGTGTGTGTGTGTGTGTGTGTGTGTGTGACAGAGAGAGAGAGAGAGAGAGAGAGAATGCCTTTTTATGGGATGATCTCATTGTAAGATTCAAATTCAATATATTTAGAGTGGTTGACTGAATTGGATCTTGTGTGTGTGTGTGTGTGTGTGTGTGTGTGTGTGTGTGTGTGTGTGACAGTGAGAGAGAGAGAGAGAGAGAGAGAGAGAAAGCCTTTTTATGGGATGATCTCATTGTAAGATTCAAATTCAATATATTTAGACTGGTTGACTGAATTGGATCTTGTGTGTGTGTGTGTGTGTGTGTGTGTGTGTGTGTGTGTGTGTGTGTGTTTTAAATTCAATATATTTAGACTGGTTGACTGAATTTGATCCTGTGTGTGTCTGTCTGTGCATGTGTGTTACCATATGTGTACATATTTGTGGTTGTGTGACTGTTATACTTTTTTTTGCTGTTTTTTTTTCATTTAACAATTACATTTGAGGGACCCTTAGCATGTTCAGGATTTTTTAGCTGTCCATTTTCTTTTCCAATTTTTCTATTTAGGTTATTACTATTGTGCTAAGTCATAGCTTTTCTGCTGCTTTCCAGTATTTGTGCTAAATACAGCATTTCTGCTAAATCATACTATTTCTTCTATTTCATCAGATTTGTGCTAAATATAGTGTTTCTGCTACAAAATAGTATTTCTGCCAAATATAGTATTTTTGATTAATTATAGTTTTTCTACCAAATCATAGTACAGTTTTACTGCTTTTTATATGGCTTCTAAGACAACCAATCATATCCGAGGGCTTGCACATTCAAATTTGCATATTGTTGCCTTCATGGCTTCCCAGCCAGCCAATCATATCTTAGGCCTTGCACATTCAAATTTGCATATTGGGGCAATCATGGCCTCTAAGACAACCAATCATCTATGTCATATATCTATGATATTTCATATTTTTATTTTAAATGGTCAACATTTCAAGATTCTCCCATGTCTTCTGAACACAACGGTCTAAGAATGACTGTTTTAGCCCCTACGGTTAGGGAATTTATGGCTGTTTGTTTGAGGGGAGTCCTCACTATGAGACATAGACTGCAAAAATCCTGTCTCTCTCTGTGCTGTAAAAGCCTGCACTTGGTGCACCAGTTTTGGCAGGAAAAAGCACACAGCCCCTCTGATTGGTGGATTCAAATTGAGAATCTCACAGCTGTTTGACTGACCTAGAAACATGCTGTTAACAGCCCCTGTTCACTTGCTGATGCTATGTGTGTGTGTGCTGTGTGTGTGTGTGAGCCTGTGTGGGTGTGTGTGTGTGTGTGTGTGTGTGTGTGTGTGTGTGAGAGAGAGAGAGAGAGAGAGAGAAAGACACACAAGCCCCTTTTAGGGCAGCATCTCATTGTTGGATAAAAATATAATATATTCAGACTGGTTGACTGGCATAGACCCTGTGTGTGTGTCTCTCTCTGTACATTTGTGTATCCATATTTGATTTTGTGTGTATTTGTTGATTTGTGTATCCATATTTAATTTTGTGTGTATCTGTTGGCTGTTCTTGTTTGTATTTCTAAATGTATTTTTATTTTATTTTTCACAGGTGAACAAAAATTAGTTTTGAGCAAACTTAACCATGTTCCTTTTATTCAGCTTGTCATTTTACCTTTCCAATATTTTCACTTAAGTTATTACTATTCTGCTCAATCATAGTATCTGTTCTAAATCATTGTTATTGAGCTATATTGTAGGATTTCTGCTAAATCATAGTATTTCTACTATATTATATTTTTCTTTCTAAATATATCATTTCTGCTATAGAGTAGTATTTCTGTAATGTTTAAGAATGTTTGGCTAAATATATTCTTTCTGTTATCTTATACTATTTCTCCGAAATTCTTGTATTTTTGGGAAGTTATCGTGTTTCTGGTAAGTTACAATATTTCTGCTAAGTTCTGCTATGCTATTGTATTTCTGCCAAGTATTATGTTTCCTCTAAGATATTGCAGTTCTGCAAGTTACTACATTTAGCAACGTTCCTTTGCTTCTGCAAAGTTTTTACAATTTCTGCAACTTTTCAGCTTTTTCAGCTAGTTTCAGCTGACAGCTTCAGCGTTCCAGCATCCACACTGCATTTTCGCAGGAAATGCAAATTTTCTAGTTATTATTATTATTCTTAGGACTTCCGTGACACTTTAGCCGTGGATCTACTTCCACAATTTTCAGCCGATTTTCACCGTTCAAATTTTAAACTATTCTGCTATTTCTGCTAATGATGGCTATATCTTTTGGTATTTTATACTCTTATACTTTTTAAAATATTACGTTTTTTTCCTTTAATTTGTCCCATTGAAATGAATGGGAAACTTCCATAATTCTGCTAAAACTTGCTTGTTTTTGAAACTTAACTACTTTTTCCTACTTTCACGTAGAACAACCATTCAAACTTTAAAATGTTCTCAAATTATTGGGCTATTCAGGAATAAATCAGCTTTTTCAAATCTTTTACCGTTTTACTTTTATGCCTCTTAAAGTTTTGAGTTGCAAAATTGTGATTTTTCACAAAATACATGCGTTGTTATGGTTGCTATGCACTTGGCTTCCAGTGTGCCACTGAAGGTTTTGCAGTCTTCTCTTCATGTCCGAACAACTTCTTGCTACTTGCTCAATTTTCACTCAACTTCCACAAATTATACATCAAAACGTAGGTATTTTTGCTGGCTTTCAGAAAATGTCACTATCATGGTTGTGGGATTTATAGAATTTTGTCAAATCTTCTCAGACCAACACAAAGCTCAAAAATCCCATAGAAAGTCAATGGAGAGCTTGTTCAAAATCACAGCTTGATTTCTGTAATGAGAGGCATATTCGAATCGTCATATCTCCTTAACGAAGCAAAGTTAAGACATAAGGCTTGTCCCAGTATATCTTCAGACACTCCTGACGCTCACAATTCAGAATTTCTTTCTCACCTATTACCGTTCTGAAATGAGTTAGACTTGTTTGAGGGTAGGAAATTCATCGTTCGCTCAGATTTCTTCAGATTTCAAACTCTGAAATGAACCACTTTTTTTCTCTCGTCATATCTTTTTAATGGATATCAACAGAGACCTGAAAATTTCCATGACTGTTCACCAAAGCCTGCTGTCTCTTACAGTGAAAGAATGATATTGATACTCCAAATAGATTTAGAGTTAGAAAGCGTTGTTTGAGGGCAGGTCAAGGCAGTTTTGCTTCGCCTCTACTCAGTTATGGTGCATTACAAGTCAAATATCTTTAAAATCCATATTTTAATGATAAATTGTCAACACTGTAAGATTCCCTCATCTCTTCTGAACAAAGCGGTGTAAGAATGACCGTTCTAGCCCCTACGGTTAGGAAATTATGGCCATTTGTTTGAGAGGAATCCTCACTATGAGAAATTCACTGCAGAAATCCTGTCTCTGTGCTCTGTGTGTGTAAAAACGGCTGCACCTGTTTTGGCGGGAAAAAGTGCACAGGCTCTCTGATTGGTGGATTCAAATTTAGCAGCTCCCAGGCTGCTTGACTGACCTAGAAACTTGATTTTCTCTCCTGTGTGTGTGTGTGTGTGTGTGTGTGTGTGTGTGAGAGAGAGAGAGAGAGAGAGAGAGGGCGAGAGAGTTTTTATGGGAGCATCTTATTGTATGATTTAAATTCAATATATTTAGACTGGTTGACTGAATTTGATCCTGTGTGTGTCTCTCTGTGCTTTTGGGACTTTTTGCAGCTGTCCATTTTGCTTTTCCAATTTTTCTATTTAAGTTATTACTATTGTGCTAAGTCATAGCATTTGTGCTGCTTTTCAGTATTTGTGCTAAATACAGCATTTCTGCTAAATCATACTATTTCTGCTATTTTATAAGACTTGTGCTAAATACAGCATTTGTGCTAAATCATACTATTTCTGCTATTTTTTAGGATTTGTACTTAATATAATATTTCTGCTTAATTATAGTATTTCTGCCATTTTATAGTATTTGTGCTAAAACATAGTATTTCTACTAAATGCAGTATTTCTGGGTAATCATTGTATTTCTATATATTTCTGCC
>NW_024108842.1:50000-96120 GCF_013358895.1 Oreochromis aureus
TTTGTGCTGCTTTTCAGTATTTGTGCTAATACAGCATTTCTGCTAAATCATACAATTTCTGCTATTTTATAAGATTTGTGCTAAATACAGCATTTGTGCTAAATCATACTATTTCTGCTATTTTATAGGATTTGTACTTAATATAATATTTCTGCTTAATTATAGTATTTCTGCCATTTTATAGTATTTGTGCTAAAACATAGTATTTCTACTAAATGCAGTATTTCTGGGTAATCATTGTATTTTCTATATAGTTTCTACTAAATGCCCTAGGGGTAATCATTGTATTTCTATATATTCAAAGGTAGTTTAGGATATCATATTCAAATTTACATATCAGGACCTGGGCTTCCCAGCCAGCTAATCATATATCTGAGTCCTGGCACATTCAAATTTGCATATTGGGACCTTCATGGCTTCTCAGCCAGCCAATCATATCTGAGTCCTGGCACATTTAAATTTGCATATTGGGGCATTCATGGCTTCCCAGCCAATCATATCTGAGTCCTAGCACATTCAAATTTGCATATTGTTGCCTTCATGGCTTCCCCAGCCAGCCAATCATATCTGAGTCCTGCACATTCAAATTTGCATATTGGGACCTTCATGGCTTCCTCAGCCAGCCAATCATATCTGAGTCCTGGCACATTTAAATTTGCATATTGGGACCTTCGTGGCTTCTAAGCCCACCAATCATCTATGTCATATATCTCTAATATTTCATATTTTTATTTTAAATGGTCAGCATTTCAAGATTCCCCCATGTCTTCTGAATAAAATGGTCTAAGAATGACTGTTTTAGCCCTACGGTTAGAAATTCATGGCTGTTTGTTTGAGGGAATTCTCACTATGAGAAATAGACTGCAAAATCCTGTCTCTCTCTGTGCTGCATGTGTAAAAGCCTGCACTTTGGTGCACCAGTTTTATGGGAAAAAAGCACACAGCCTCTCTGATTGGTGGATTCAAATTTAGCAGCTCCCAGGCTTGCAAGACTGACCTAGAAACATGCTGTTAACAGCCCCTGTTCACTTTCTGCTGCTGCTGCTGTGTGTGTGTGTGTGTGTGTGTGTGTGTGTGTGTGTGTGTGTGTGTGTGTGCGTGTGTGCGTGTGAGAGAGAGAGAGAGAGAGACACAGAAAGACCCTTTTTAGGGTAGCATCTCATTGTTGGATAAAATGTAATATATTCAGACTGGTTGACTGGCATAGACCCTGCCTGTGTGTCTCCCCTCCGTACATTTGTGTATCTATATTTGATTTCTTATGTATCTGTTGACTGTTCTTATTTGTTTCTTCTAAATGTATTTTTGTTTTATTTTTCACAGGTGAATAACAAATAGTTTTCAGCGAATCAACCATGTTCCTTTTTATTCAGCTTTCATATTCCTTTTCCAATAATAAAATTAAAATATTCATAGTATATTGCAGTGTCTCTGGTAAATCACAGCATT
Organism: Oreochromis aureus; assembly: GCF_013358895.1. NCBI lineage: Eukaryota > Metazoa > Chordata > Actinopteri > Cichliformes > Cichlidae > Oreochromis > Oreochromis aureus. The sequence continues at coordinate 51,450 of NW_024108842.1, forward strand.
TCTGCTATGTTGTACTGTTTTTCTAAATCATAGTATTTCTGTAATGTTTAAGAATGTTTGGCTAAATATATTCTTTCTGTTATCTTATACAATTTCTCCTAAATTCTTGTATTTTGACAAGTTATCGTGTTTCTGGTAAGTTACAATATTTCTGCTAAGTTCTGCTATGCTATTGTATTTCTGCCAAGTATTATGTTTCCTCTAAGATATTGCAGTTCTGCTAAGTCACTACATTTTAGCAAAGTTCCTTTGCTTCTGCAAAGTTTTTACAATTTCTGCAACTTTTCAGCTTTTTCAGCTAGTTTCAGCAGACAGCTTCAGCTTTAAAGCATCCACACTGCATTTTCGCAGGAAATGCAAATTTTTCTAGTTATTATTCTAGTTGCGTTCCGTACACTTTTTGGCACTTAACTACTTCCACAATTTTCAGCCGATTTTCACCGTTCAAATTTTAAACTATTCTGCTATTTCTGCTAATGTACGCTATATCTTTTGATATTTTTAACTGTTATACTTTTTAAAATATTACACTTTTTTCCTTTAATTTGTCCCATTGAAATGAATGGGATACTTCCGCAATTCTGCTAAAACTTGCTTGTTTTTGAAACTTAACTACTTTTTCCTACTTTCACGTAGAACAACCATTCAAACTTTAAAATGTTCACAAATTATTGGGCTATTCAGGAATAAATCAGCTTTTTCAAATCTTTTACCGTTTTATTTTTATCCCTCTTAAAGTTTTGAGTTGCAAAATTGTGATTTTTCACAAAATACATGCGTTGTTATGGTTGCTATGCACTTGGCTTCCAGTGTGCCACTGTAGGTTTCGCAGTCTTCTCTTCATGTCCGAACAACTTCTTGCTACTTGCTCAATTTTCACTCAACTTCCACAAATTATACATCAAAATGTAGGTATTTTTGCTGGCTTTCAGAAAATGTCACTATCATGGTTGTGAGATTTATGGAATTTTGGCAAATCTCCTCAGACCAACACAAAGTCTGAAAACTCTCCATAGAAAGTCAATAGAGAGTTTGTTCAAAATCACCGCTTGATTTCTGTAATGAGAGGCATATTCGAATCGTCATATCTCCTTAACGAAGCGAAGTTAAGACATGAGAGGCTTGTCCCGTATATCTTCAGACACTCCTGACGCTCACAATTCAAGAATTTCTTTCTCACCTATTACCATTTGGCCATGAATTGGGTTTGTTTGAGGGTAGGAAATTCGTCCCTCGCTCAGATGTCTTCAGATTTCAAACTCTGGAAATGAGGCACTTTTTTCTCTCGTCATATCTTTTGATGGATTTCCACACAGACCTGAAAATTTCCATGACTGTTCGCCAAAGCCTGCTGTCTCTTACAGTGAAAGAATGATATCGATACTCCAAATAGATTTAGAGTTAGAAAGCATTGTTTGAGGGCAAGTCAAGGCAGTTTTGCTTTGCCTCTACTCAGTTACAGTGTATTACAAGTCATATATCTTCAATAATTTATATTTTATCGCTGAATTATGAAGACCTGCAGATTCCCCCATCTCTTCTGAACAAAACGGTGTTAGAATGAGCATTCTAGCCCCTACGGTTAGGAAATTATGGCCATTTGTTCGAGGGGAGTCCTGAATGTGAGAAATACACTGAAGAAAACCCATAGCTCTCTCTGTCTGTCTGTCTGTGTAAGTGCTGATTACAGCAGGTGCAGCCAATTTAGCTGACCTAGATATGCCAAGCCCAGACTCTCAACAGCCTCTGCACACTTTGCTCTCTGTGTATGTGTGTATCAATATTTCTCCCATGTTAAAGTCTTACTCCTCCATTATAGTATTTGTGCTAAATCAAAGTACTTCTACTACATCTTAGTACTTCTGCTCAATCATAGTATTTCTGCTGAATCATAGTATTTTTGCCATATCATGGTATTTGTGATAAAGCATTGTATTTCCACAAAATAACAGTATTATGTACTGTTATATTATTACTGCTCATAGTATTTCTGCCAAATCATATTATAACTGCAAAATAAAGATTTTTGAGCCAAATCATAGTGTTTATGCTAAATCCTAGTAAATCTGCTCAGTGATATAACTTCTGCTATGCTGTAGTGCTTTTGCTAGATTATATAATTTCTTCTAAATCAAAGTATTTCATGTAAATCATAGAGCAGTTTTACAGTCATCTTACTGTTAAGCCATAAATTACGTTTGTTTGAGGGTGGAAATCTGTCCTCCTCTCACTTTTCAAACTCTGAAAATGAAGCCGTTTCTTCTCTCATCATATCTCCGTGACGGAGGTAAAAGGAGCAATGAAAATCGCAGTGAAAGTTCAGCAAAGTCTGCTGATTCACCCAGTACAAGAATTGTGCTTCTATCCCACCTAGTTTTGGAGTTACATGACGTTTTGTAACTCCAAAAATCGGCGTTTTACGCCTCTCACCGCGATCTAAATCTGACAGTTCATCTCCCGTTTTCCAAAGCGGCTGCACTGTTTCCCAGTGGCACAGTTGGTAATGACGCCGTCGGCAGCCTGAAGATCACGGGTTCAATTCCACCTTGGTCAACATTTTTTTTCCCCTAGAAATTAATACACTATCACAGACAAGTAATTCATATTCATCATTTATTACAATTCTGCAAAGTTTTATGATTTTTAGCAGCTTTTCTAATATGGACCTCAGATTCTTCTTAACACTCCATGGCACAAATACTGTTCCCTTTAGGCTCTGTGTATCTGTGTGTGTATCAATATTTTCCCATTTTAAAGTATTACTCCTCCATAATTGCATTTCTGTTAAATCAAAGTACTTTTACTACATCTTAGTACTTCTGCTCAATCATAGTATTTCTGCTAAATCATAGTATTTTTGCCATATCATGGTATTTGTGCCAAAACATTGTATTTGTACAAAGTCATAATATTTCTTCTAAATCATATTATTTCAATCAAATCTCAGGAGTTGTGCTAAAACACAGTATTATTACCAAATCATAGTATCTGTACCCAAACATATCTGTTCAACTTATTCAACTCTTCTCAACAGTCCAACACCTCTTCTTCACCCGTTTCAGCAGAATTGAGTTTTTTCACCCTTTTCAGCACAAATCCCAGCTTTCTCAGGTGTTTTCAACAGAAATCTCTCTTTTATTTCTGATTGCTGATGTCTTTGTTTTCAGCTGCCCGCCCTCTTTCCAGGTGGCGCAATCAGTAATGACACGGCTCTGCAGCTCAAAGGTCGTGGGTTCAATCCCACCTTGGTCAACATTTTTTTTCACTACAAATTTATACACTTTCACAGACCTGTAATTTATATTGCTAATTTTTTTTCACTACAAATGAGTAGTGCAAAAACATACTATGTCTGCAACATCACAGTATATCTGTTATGTTATAGTATTACTACTAAATCACAGTATTTCTGCCAATTCAAGGAGGCTGACTGTTACTAAGTGCATCAGTGTACATAGGTCATCTGTTGTGTTGGAGTGCCCTCTTGTGGCGCCTTTTGGGTAGTGCCTTAGTAAACATGAACGCTGCAAAGAAGTGGTATCAGACTGGTTTGTAGTGGAGGAATTTGTTGCCAGTTTCTTTCATCTTTAATCCGTATTCAAGTTGTAATGTGGTAACTTTTGTGGCACAAATACCACAATATGGCAGAAATACTATGTTTTGGCACAAATACTTTGATTTGGTATACTTTAGCTTCTTCACCCCTTTTCAACAAAATTTTCATTTTTTTTCACCCCTTTTCACCATAAATCCCAGCTTTTTCAGGTGTTTTCAACAGAAATCGCTTTTATTTCTGATGGCTGATGTCTTTGTGTTTCAGCCACCTGCACCCTTTCCAGGTGGCGCAATCAGTAATGACACGGCTCTGCAGCTCAAAGGTCGTGGGTTCAATCCCACCTTGGTCAACATTTTTTTTTCACTACAAATTTATACACTTTCACAGACCTGTAATTTATATTGCTAATTTTTTTCACTACAAATGAGTAGTGCAAAAACATACTATGTCTGCAACATCATAGTATTACTACTAAATCACAGTATTTCTGCCAATTCAAGGAGGCTGACTGTTACTAAGTGCATCAGTGTACATAGGTCATCTCTTGTGTTGGAGTGCCCTCTTGTGGCGCCTTTTGGGTAGTGCCTTAGTAAACGTGAACACTGCAAAGAAGTGGTATCAGACTGGTTTGTAGTGGAGGAATTTGGTGCCAGTTTCTTTTCGTCTTTAATCCGTATTCATGTTGTAATGTAGTAGTACCACAATATGGCAGAAACACTATGTTTTGGCACAAATACGTAAAAACGCTGCACCTGTTTTTGGCGGGAAAAAGTACACAGCCTCTCTGATTGGTGGATTCAAATTCAGCAGCTCCCAGGCTGCTTGACTGACCTAGAAAGTTTCTTCTCTCTCCCTGTGTGTGTGTGTGTGTGTGTGTGTGTGTGTGAGAGAGAGAGAGAGAGAGAGAGAAAGCCTTTTATGGGATGTTCTCATTGTAAGATTCAAATTCAATATATTTAGACTGGTTGACTGAATTTGATCCTGTGTATCTCTCTGTACATATGTGTTTCCATAGGTGTCCATATTTGTGATTGTGTGACTGTTATACTTTTTTGCTGAGTTTTTTTTTTCATTTAACAAGTACATTTGAAGGATCCTTAGCATGATCAGCATTTTTCAGCTGTCCATTTTGCTTTTCCAATTTTTCTGTTTAAGTTATTACTATTGTGCTGAATCATACTATTTCTGCTATTTTACAAGATTTGTGCTAAATATAGTATTTCTGCCAAATATAGTATTTCTGATTAATTATAGTTTTTCTACCAAATCATAGTATAGTATTTCTGCTTTTTATAGGATTTGTGCTTAATATAGTATTTTTGCTTTTTATAGGATTTGTGCTTAATACAGTATTTCTGCTAAATGTAGTATTTATGCTTAATCATACTATTACTATATATTTCTGCCAGGTCCCCAGGCAGCCAATCCTCTGAGGACTGAGACATTCAAATTTACATATCAGGGCCTGCACGGCTTCCCAGCCAGCCAATCATATCTGAGGTCTGCCCTTTCTTCTCTCGTCATATCTCTGCGTCGGATGTACAAAGAGCAATGAAAATCGCAGTCAAAGTACACCAAAGTCCGCTGATTCACTCAGTACAAGAATTATGCTTCTACTCCACCTAGCTTTTGAGTTACACAATGTTTTGTAACTCTAAAAAATGGCATTCTTCGCCTCTCACCGCGATCTAATTCTGACTGCTCATCACCCTGTTTCCCAAGAGCTCACTGTCTTTCCCAGTGGCGCAGCTGGTAATGACACGGGTCTGCAACCCAAAGGTCGTGGGTTCAAGTCCACCTTGGTCAACATCTTTTTTGCCCTACAAATTAATACACTATCACAGACCACTAATTCATATTCATCATTTATTACAATTATGAAAACTTTTTACCAGCTTTTCTAATATGGACCTCAGATTCTTCTTAACACTCCATGGCACAAATACTCTTCCCTTTAGGCTCTGTGAATGTGTGTGTGTATCAATATTTCTCTCATTTTAAAGTATTACTCCTCCATAATTGGATTTCTCTTAAATCAAAGTACTTTTACTACATCTTAGTACTTCTGCTCAATCATAGTATTTCTGCTAAATCATGGTTTTTGTGCCAAATCATCAGAATCGTGTTTATTGGCCAAGTATATGTGCATACAAATACAAGGAATTTGGTTCCGGTAGATGGTGGCTCTCGAGCACAGCAATGTAAATCTCACACACACACACACACACACACACACACACACACACACACACACACACACACACACACGTATCTATATATACATTACACATGCATACACATACATACACAAAGCTGTGTAAACCAACTATAAATAACTAATCTAAACGTATATACATAAAATACAGAAATGAAATGAGGTGGAATGAATACTACAGAATGTACATAAGGTGCAGTTGCAGTCTGGCAGTGGGAGCAGTGTGACAGTTCAACTGTTTAGAAGGGAGATGGCGAGGGAAAGAAACTGTTCCTGTCGGGTGGTCCTGGTCTGCAGGCTTCTGTACCGTCTGCCAGAGGGCAGCAGATCAAAAAGTCTGTGTCCAGGGTGTGAGGGGTCTGTGATGATTTTTCCTGCCCGTTTCCTGGTTCTTGAGAGGTACAGATCCTGGATGGAGGGCAGGGGGCGCCGATGATCCTTTCTGCTGCCCGTACAGTCCGCTGCAGTCTGCACCTGTCCTGTTTAGTGGCTGCACCATACCAGACTGTGATGGAGGAGCACAGGACAGACTCAATGACTGCAGTGTAGAACTGGATCAGCAGCTCCTGTGGAAGACTGTACTTCCCCAGTTGTCTCAGGAAGTACATCCTCTGCTGGGTCTTTTGAGGATGGAGTTGATGTTGGTCTCCCACTTCAGGTCCTGGGAGATGGTGGTACCGAGCAACTTGAAGATCTCCACAGTCGACACAGGGCTGTCTGATATGATGGGGGGCAGAGTTGAGGATGTCTCCTGAAGTCCACTGTCATCTCTACAGTTTTAAGAGTGTTCAGCTCCAGATTGTGCTGACTGCACCAGAGTACCAGCCGCTCAACTCATCATAACATTTGTGTTATGTTATAGTATTACTACTAAGTGGAGGAATTTCTGTCATGTTACAGTATATGTGCTGATTACAGTATTTCTGCCAAATATAGTATTTCTGATTAATTATAGTTTTTCTACCAAATCATATTACAGTATTTTTGCTTTTTATACCATTTTATAGGATTTTTATATTGCTTAATATAGTATTTCTGCTTTTATAGGATTTGTGCTTAATATAGTATTTCTGCTTTTAATAGGATTTGTGCTTAATACAGTATTTCTGCTAAATGTAGTATTTATGCTTAATCACACTATTACTATATATTTCTGCCAGCTTCCCAGCCAGCCAATCATATCTGAGGTCTGCCGTTTCTTCTCTCGTCATATCTCAGCGACGGATGTACAAAGAGTAATGAAAATCGCAATGAAAGTACACCAAAGTCCGCTGATTCACCCAGTACAAGAATTATGCTTCTAGTCCACCTAGTTTTGGAGTTACACGACGTTTTGTAACTCCAAAAGCGGCGCTCTTGCCTCTCACCGCGATCTAATTCTGACTGCTCATCACCCGTTTCCCAAGAGCTCACTGTCTTTCCCAGTGGGGCAGCTGGTAAGGAAATTATAGCCATTTGTTTGAGAGGAGTCCTCACTATGAAAAATAGACTGCACAAATCCTGTCTCTGTGCTGCGTGTGTAAAAAACAGGTGCACCTGTTTTGGCGGGAAAAAGTACATAGCCTTTCTGATTGGTGGATTCAAATTAAGCAGCTCCAGGCTTTTTGACCCACCTAGAAACATACAGGAAACACTGTATGTACAGCCCCTGTTTGTTCACTTGCTTCTGCTGCTGCTGCTGCTGCTGTGTGTGTGTGTGTGTGTGTGTGTGTGTGTGTGTGTGTGTGTGTCTGTATGACAGAGAGAGAGAGTTAGAGAGCCTTTTTGGGGGTGTATCTTATTGTGTGATTTAAAATCAATATATTTACACTGGTTGATTGAATTGGATCCTGTGTGTGTCTCTGTGCATGTTTGTTTCCATATGGGGAAGCGATCGTGGCTCAAAAGTTGGGAGTTCGCCTTGTAATCGGAAGGTTACCGGTTCGAGGCCCGGCTCGGACAGTCTCGGTCGTTGTGTCTTTGGGCAAGACACTTCACTCGTTGTCTACTGGTGGTGGTCAGAGGGCCCGGTGGCGCCAGTGTTCAGCAGCCTCGCCTCTGTCAGTGCGCCCAGGGTGGCTGTGGCTACAACGTAGCTTGCCATCACCAGTGTGTGAATGGGTGAATGACTGGATATGTAAAAGCTTTGGGGTCCTTAGGGACCATAAAAGCGCTATATAAATACAGGCCATTTACCATGTCCATATTTGTAATTGTGCAAGTTATTACTATTATGCTAATTTACAGTATTTCTGCTACTTTTCGGTGTTTGTGCTAAATCAGGGCTCTAGACTAACTATTTGACATGGGCACCGGCACGCCTAACTTAAAAATTTAGGCGTGCCGGCACAAAAGTTAGGCGCACTCAAATTTTTTTCAACCGCTTCGCTTAACACCGCAGTTTTACATGTGCACCTTCTTTGGGGGAGGTCCATACAGACAATATTCATTTCTAAATTATTAACTAACAATGTTGTGCTTAAAGTGCTTTGTCAATATTGTAGAAAATGTTAAACTTAATCATCATCTTGGCCTCCTCTGACGACCTGTTTGCTGTTGCATGCTGCTGAAAGGCAGTGGGGAGAGGGGACACTTGGGCAGTGCATTTATTGCAGCATGAAGTGTGTTTTCTGGATACACTGCTGCTTTTTCAGCATTCAAAGATTGATGGCACTGTGTCAGAGCACTGGCTATGAATTTCAGACGGATCAGGCCTTAACTTAACACAAAAGTTATCAATAGTTCTTTTCATCTTTTCTTATTACCCACAGCTACATCCACTTCTGTCAGGCCTAGGCTGCTCACTAGGGCTGGGTATCATCACTGATTTCTATAATCCATTCGATTCCGGTTCTCAAAGTCCTGATTCGATTCAATTTAGCCTCAGACAGTCAGAAATATTATAATTCTGATCATTTATCAGTATTGACACTTGTGAGACTTTATCAGAATTGTGAACATCACAGCAGATGCCTTTGTGTAAAGTAACTGAGAATAAAACACAGAAAAACATGAAGGAGATTTTCCTGGTCTGGCATGTTTTATAGCAGATAACCTTAAAAATATTCTGCAATATTCTGCAATTTTGCATAATTTTAAGAAGTTTAAATTTCTTCAGTATTGAACAGCAGAAATTAGGCTTTCTTGTCGGACGTCATTTACATGAAAAAAGAAAAAGACAGCGCTGTAAACAACGGTAGACTGGTGGGTAATAAGCGAATGAATAATCCAGAAAACAGAGATTTGAGACGGGAAACTGTTCTTGAAGTACACACAGGAGCTGTGTATGAAGTGTAATTTTTATCGTGGGGAAGCAAAACAGCAAAAGTCAGAGGGAATTCATGACGACATTGATCAAATGTGAAGCGCAGTTTGCTGCTTCTTTTTGGCTCGGCGAATTTTGGTTGGAGAGACAAAACCTGCAGCTCAGAATCAGCGCAAAAAACCGTAAACACAGCGCGGACCCGACGCATCAGAATCGCTAAGCTCCGACAGCGTGTCCGTCTGCGGGCCGTCCGGTGAGAAAGCCGAGAAAGACAAAGCTGATTCTGATGCGTCGGGTCGCTCTGTGTTTACGTCTTTGTGTGGAATCCGTTAATGAATTGATATCGCCTTATTAAAGCTACTCACCTCCCTCTTCTACCTGCACTTTCCACTGGACCACGGCCAATCAGAGGTCCCGCCCTGACTATCTCTGATTGGTTTAGTCCACGATAGGGGCATAATGTGTGTCTGCTGTTGACAACATGGAGAGTTGCAGAGATTTTTTTGTTACCCAAACAGGTGCGACCAAATGTTGGTAACAGTTGAGTCGCACCAGTGCGACTCAAATGTTTTTTTAGTCGCACCACGGAAAAATTTGAGTGCATTTGCGACCATATTGGTCGCAGTCTAGAGCCCTGTAAATACAGTATTTCTGCTAAATCTTAGTATTATTGCTTAATCATATTATTTGAGCAAAATCATAGTATTTGAGCATATTCTTTCTATTTGTGCCATAGCATAATATATTTGCTGAATTACAGCATTTCTGCTATGTTGTAGTATTTTTCCTTAATCACAGTATTTGTGCAATGTTTAGGTATTTTTGTTTAAATAAAGTATCTATGTAATCTTGTACCATGTTTGCTAAAATCCTGTATTTCTGAAAAGTTATCTTGTTTCTGCTAAGTTACAATATTTATTCTAATTTCTGCTGCTAAGTTCTGCTATGTTATTGTATTTCTGCCAAGTATTATGTTTTCTTTACGTTATTGCAGTTCTGCTAAGTAATTACATTTTGCTAAGTTCTTATGCTTCTGCAAAGTTATTACAATTTTTGCAAAGGTTTTACAACTTCTGCAACTTTTCAGCTTTTTCTGCTAGTTTCAGCTGACAGCTTCAGCTTTACAGCATCCACACTGCATTTTCGCAGGAAATGCAAATTTTTCTAGTTGTGTGGATGCCCTAAAGGGCTTCCACACTATTGAGTTCCTGTTTCTCTTTATTCTTTATTATTCTTCAAGTTGCTTCCGACGCTTTTTTGCCGTCTATCTACTGCCTCAGTTTTCAGCCGATTTTCTCCGTTCAAACTCTATACTGTTCTGCTCTTTCTGCTAATGTTTGCTATGACTTTTGGTGTTTATTACTCTTATACTTTTTAAAATATTACACTTTTTCCTTTAATTTGTCCCATAGAAATGAATGGAAAACTTCCACAATTCTGCTAAAACTTGCTTTGTTTTGAAACTTAACTACTTTGTCATACTTTCACCTAGAAACTCCATTCAAACTTTAAAATGTTCTCAGATTATTGGGCTATTCCTGAATGATTCAGCTTTTTCAGATCTTCTACCGTTTTAATTTTATACCTCTTTAAGTTTTCAGTTGCAAAATTGTGATTTTTCAGAAAATACATGCGTTGTTATGGTTGCTATGCAATTAACTCAGAGTGTGCACTCGTCCTTTCTGAATTTTCTCTTCATGTCTGAACAACTTCTTGCTACTCGCTCAATTTCCACTCAAGCCCCACAAATTATACATCAAAACGTAGGTATTTTTTTGCTGGCTTTCAGAAAATGTCACTATCATTGTTGTGGGACTTATAGATTTTTGCAAATCTCCTCAGAGTAACATAAAGTCTCAAAACTCTCCATAGAAACTCAATGGAGAGTTTCTTCAAAATCAGCGCTGGAATTCTCTAATGAGAGGCATTTTCAAATCGTCATATCTCCTTAACGAAACAAAGTTGAGACATGACGCTTGTGCCAATATATCTTCAGACATCCCTGATGCTCACAATTCAAGAATTCTTTCCTCACCTATTACCGTTTGGCCATGAATTACACTTGTTTGAGGGTAGGAAATTTGTCCCTCGCTCAGATTTCTTCAGATTTCAAACTCTGGAAATGAGGCACTTTTTTCTCTCGTCATATCTTTTTGATTGATTTCCACAGAGACCTGAAAATTTCCATGACTGTTCACCAAAGCCTGCTGTTTCTTACGGTGAAAGAATGATTTTGATGCTCCATATAGATTAAGAGTTACAAAACGTTGTTTGAGGGCAAGTCAAGGCAGTTTTGCTTCGCCTCTACTCAGTTACAGTGTATTACAAGTCATATATCTTCAATAATTTATATTTTATCTCTGAATTATGAAGGCCTGAAGTTTTCCCCATCTCTTCTGAACAAATCGGTGTCAGAATGAGCGTTCTAGCCCCTACGGTTAGGAAATTATGGCCATTTGTTCGAGGAGAGTCCTGAATGTGAGAAATACACTGCAGAAAACTCATAGCTGTCTCTGTGTCTGTGTGTGTAAGTGCTGATTACAGCAGGTGCAGCCAATTTAGCTGACCTAGATATACCAAGCACAGACTCTTAACAGCCTCTGAACACTTTGCTCTATGTGTGTGTGTGTGTGTATATCAATATTTCTCCCATGTTAAAGTATTACTCCTCCATAATAGTATTTGTGCTAAATCAAAGTACTTCTACTACATCTTAGTACTTCTGCTCAATCATAGTATTTCTGCTAAATCATAGTATTTTTGAAAAATCATGGTATTTGTCCCAAATCATGGTTTGGGGCAGAACCATAATATTTATTTTATGTTATGAGATTACTACTAAGTGGAGGAATGTCTGTTATGTTATAGTTTATGTGCTGAATATAGTATATCTGCCAAATCATAGTATTTATCCCAAATCATAGTATTTATGCAAAATTACAGTATTTCTGCTAAAAAGCAGAAATAGTACCTTTAGCAGAAATTTCTTTGAAAAGATATTATTTATGTTAAAACAGTATTTCTGCTAAATCATAGTATTTCTGCCAAATCATAGTATTTGTACTTATTCATAGTACTTGTGCCAAATCATAGTATTTGTACCCAATCATAGTATTTCTGCAATATGATCGTATTTGTGCCAAATCATGGTATCTTTTGCCAAATCATGGTATTTGTGCCAAATCATGTTATTTGTGCCCAGTTAAAATTTCTGTTATATTATAGTGTTACTACTAAGTCGTAGAATTTCTGTTATGTTATCGTATATCTGCTGATTATAGTATATGTGCCAAATAATAGTATTTATAGCAAATAATAGTATTACTGCCCAAACATAGTATTTCTTGTAGTATTTGTAGTAGTAGTTGTAGTATTTGTGCAAAAACATAGAATTTCTGCAAAATCATAGTATATCTGTTATGTTATAGTATTACTACTAAGGCATAGTATTCCTACCAAATCATAGTATTACTGCAATTCCATAGTATTTGAGCGAAATCGTAGTATTTGTGCAAAACATACTATGTCTGCAAAATCACATTATATCTGCTATGTTATAGTATTACTACTAAGGCATAGTATTTCTACCAAATCATAGTATTCCTTCAAAATCATAGTATCACTGCAATTTCATAGTATTTGACCGAAATTGTATTATTTGTACTAAATCATGGTACTTGTACCAAATGATAGTATTTTTGGAAATCATATTATTTGAACCAAAACATTGTATTTGTAATGAAGTCATAGTATTTCTTCTAAATCATAGTATTTCACCCAAATCTCAGTAGTTGTGCTAAAACCCAGTATTATTGCCAAATCGTAGTATTTGTACTGAAACATAGTATTTGTGCCAAATCATAGTATTTCTGCCATATTGTGCTAGTTGTGCAAAAACATAGACTGTCTGCAAAATCATAGTATATCTGTTATGTTATAGTATTACTACTAGGTCACAGTATTTCTGCCAATTCGTAGTATTTGTACTAAATCATACTACTCGTGCCAAATCATAGTATTTAAATCAAAATATAGTATTTGTACCAAAGCATTGTATTTGTCTGAAGTACAGTATTTCTGCCAAATCATAGAATTACTGCAATTTCATAGTATTTTGAGGAATCCCTTTTGTTATAGTATTACTTCTAAGTCATAGTATTTCTGCTTTGTCATAGTATTTGTACTGAAACATAGTATTTCTGCCAAATCATAGTATTACTGCTATTTCATAGTATTTGAGTGAAATTACAGTGTTTCTGCAAAAACATTGTATTTCTGCAAAATCATAGTATTTTTCTCATCTTAAAGTACTCAATTATAGTATTTGTGCCAAAGTTTAGTATTTCTGCCAAATGATATTATCTCTGCTAAATCATAGTGTCTGCCAAATCATAGTATTTGTGCCAAATTATGGGATTTTGCCAAAACATGGTACTTGTGCCAAATTATAGTATTTGTGCCCAATTAATATTTCTGTTATGTTATAGTATTACTACTAAGTCATAGAATTTCTGTTATGTTCTGCCAAATCATAGTATTACGGCTATTTCAAAGTATTTGAGTGAAATTACAGTGTTTCTGCAAAAACATTTTATTTCTGCTAAATCATAGTATTTCTGTTATCTTAAAGTACTTGCACTGAATTATAGTATTTGTGCCAAAGTTTAGTATTTCTGCCAAATCATATTATCTCTGCTAAATCATCGTGTCTGCCAAATCATAATATTTGTGCCTAAGCACAGCATTTGTACCAAAACATACTATTTCTGCCAAATCATAGTATTTGTCCTAAAGCATAGTATTTCAACAAAATCACAGTATTTCTGCTATGTTATAGTATTTGTGCTTGTAGAAAAACCTGTGTTAGTGTGAGCTACATTACCCAGCAGCCTCTGAGCAGTGAGGGAATTCATGGGACTTCTGAGCTAGATGGTCTTCCTTCGTTCCTGTGGTTACGATTGAGGAGAGAGCTGCTGGGAAGGGGAGCAAATAGCCCATCCTGTATTTGTTGGGGATGGTGTGTGTCACATAAACGTGAGTTAATGTTCCATGCTTAAGATGTTTACCCTGCTACTTGTGTGTATTGGTTTTAGTTACCTTTAGTGTATGTGCTAGTTAGTGATAGCTATGGCAGCACAGTTATTTGATTGTTTTGGGCTTGTTCCTGCTTTGTTTGTTCCCCTGCAAATTTATGTGAATTTGTACACTGTAATATCGCTGTATTACGTAGTGGCTAAGTAGGAGGCTGACTGTTACTAAGTGCATCAGTGTACATAGGTCATCTCTTGTGTTGGAGTGCCCTCTTGTGGCACCTTTTGGGTAGTCCCTTAGTAAACACTGCAAAGAAGTGGTATCAGACTGGTTTGTAGTGGAGGAATTTGTTGCCAGTTTCTTTCATCTTTAATCCGTATTCATGTTGTAATGTAGTAACTTTTGTGGCACAAATACCACAATATGGCAGAAATACCATGTTTTGGCACAAATACTTTGATTTGGTATACTTTAGCTTCTTCACCCCTTTTCAGCAAAATTTTCATTTTTTCACCCCTTTTCAGCACAAATTCCAGCTTTTTGGCGGTTTTCAGAAAAAAAAACCTCTTTTCAGCAGAAACTCTGCTGATTCACCTCTTTTCAGCGCAAGGTTCTGCTTCTTTGCCTCTTTTCTGCAGAAATTCTGCTGATTCACCTCTTTTCTGCAAAATTTTCATCCTTTTGCCTCTTATCAGCACAATTCTCAGCAGCTTCTGCTCATTTCAGCAGAATTGTCCGTCTGTCCACCTCTTCTCTGTGAGAATGTGTTTGGGTCAGTGAGATGAGTAACTGCTTTGAGCCTGGTAGGGCCAGGTTCGAATCTTGCTCAGGGCAATATTTTGTTTTCACCACCATACAACTTTTGCAGTACCTCTGATTGGTGAAAATGAGCAGAACCAGGTTGTTCTTTCATTTCATTTCTTTATTTATTTCACACATGGTTCAACAGTGTTTCTTTTTCTACATACAGAACCTTCTGCCTCTTTTCAGCAGAAATTCTGCTCATTCACCTCATCTCTTGTGTTGGAGTGCCCTCTTGTGGCGCCTTTTGGGTAGTGCCTTAGTAAGCGTGAACACTGCAAAGAAGTGGTATCAGACTAGTTTGTAGTGGAGGAATTTGTTGCCAGTTTCTTTCATCTTTAATCCGTATTCATGTTGTAATGTAGTAACTTTTGTGGCACAAATACCACAATATGGCAGAAACACTATGTTTTGGCACAAATACTTTGATTTGGTATATTTTACCTTCTTCACCCTTTTCAGCAAAATTTTCATTTTTTCACCCTTTTCAGCACAAATTCCATTTTTGGGGGCTGTTTTCAGAAAAAAACTCTTTTCAGCAGAAACTCTGCTGATTCATCTCTTTTCAGCGCACGCGTTTCTGCTCCTTTGCCTCTTTTCTGCAGAAATTCTTCTGATTCACCTCTTTTCTGCAAAATTTTAAGTCTTTTCACCTCTTATCAGCACAATTCTCAGCAGCTTCTGCTCATTTCAGCAGAATTGTCAGTCTGTCCACCTCTTCTCTGTGAGAATGTGTTTGGGTCAGTGAGATGAGTAGCTTCTTTGAGTCTGGTAGGGCCAGGTTTGAATCCTGCTCAGGGCAAAACCTGTTTTTAGTTTTCTCTTTTGTTCTGCCTCTTTTCTGCAGAAATTCTGCTGATTTACCTCTTTTCTGCAAAATTTTCAGCCTTTTCAACTCTTCTCAGCACAATTCTCAGCAGCTTCTGCTGCTTTTGTTTTTTTTCACCACCACCATACAACTTTTGCAACTTTTCAGCTTTTCAGCTTTTCAGCAGACAGCTTCAGCGTTAAGGCATCCACACAGCATTTTCGCAGGAAATGCAAATTTTTCTAGTTATTCTTCAAGTTGCTTCCGACGCTTTTTTTTGCCGTCTATCTACTGCCTCAGTTTTCAGCCGATTTTCTCCGTTCAAACTCTATACTGTTCTGCTCTTTCTGCTAATGTTTGCTATGACTTTTGGTGTTTATTACTCTTATACTTTTTAAAATATTACACTTTTTCCTTTAATTTGTCCCATTGAAATGAATGGAAAACTTCCACAATTCTGCTAAAACTTGCTTGTTTTTGAAACTTAACTACTTTGTCATACTTTCACCTAGAAACTCCATTCAAACTTTAAAATGTTCTCAGACTATTGGGCTATTCCTGAATGATTCAGCTTTTTCAGATCTTCTACCATTTTAATTTTATACCTCTTTAAGTTTTCAGTTGCAAAATTGTGATTTTTCAGAAAATACATGCGTTGTTATGGTTGCTATGCAATTAACTCAGAGTGTGCACTCGTCCTTTCTGAATTTTCTCTTCATGTCTGAACAACTTCTTGCTACTCGCTCAATTTCCACTCAACCCCCACAAATTATACATCAAAACGTAGGTATTTTGCTGGCTTTCAGAAAATGTCACCATCATTGTTGTGGGACTTATAGATTTTTGCAAATCTCCTCAGAGTAACATAAAGTCTCAAAACTCTCCATAGAAACTCAATGGAGAGTTTCTTCAAAATCAGCGCTGGAATTCTCTAATGAGAGGCATTTTCAAATCGTCATATCTCCTTAACGAAACAAAGTTGAGACATGACGCTTGTGCCAATATATCTTCAGACATCCCTGATGCTCACAATTCAAGAATTTTTTCCTCACCTATTACCGTTTGGCCATGAATTACACTTGTTTGAGGGTAGGAAATTTTTCCTCGCTCAGATTTCTTCAGATTTCAAACTCTGGAAATGAGGCACTTTTTTCTCTCGTCATATCTTTTTGATTGATTTCAACAGAGACCTGAAAATTTCCATGACTGTTCACCAAAGCCTGCTGTTTCTTACGGTGAAAGAATGATTTTGATGCTCCATATAGATTTAGAGTTACAAAACGTTGTTTGAGGGCAAGTCAAGGCAGTTTTGCTTCGCCTCTACTCAGTTACAGTGTATTACAAGTCATATATCTTCAATAATTTATATTTTATCTCTGAATTATGAAGGCCTGAAGTTTTCCCCATCTCTTCTGAACAAATCGGTGTCAGAATGAGCGTTCTAGCCCCTACGGTTAGGAAATTATGGCCATTTGTTCGAGGGGAATCCTGAATGTGAGAAATACACTGCAGAAAACTCATAGCTGTCTCTGTGTCTGTGTGTGTAAGTGCTGATTACAGCAGGTGCAGCCAATTTAGCTGACCTAGATATACCAAGCCCAGACTCTTAACAGCCCTGTACACTTTGCTCTATGTGTGTGTGTGTGTATATCAATATTTCTCCCATGTTAAAGTATTACTGCTCCATAATAGTATTTGTGCTAAATCAAAGTACTTCTACTACATCTTAGTACTTCTGCTCAATCATAGTATTTCTGCTAAATCATAGTATTTTTGAAAAATCATGGTATTTGTGCCAAATCATGGTTTGGGGCAGAACCATAATATTAATTTTATGTTATGAGATTACTACTAAGTGCAGGAATGTCTGTTATGTTATAGTTTATGTGCTGAATATAGTATATCTGCCAAATCATAGTATTTATCCCAAATCATAGTATTTATGCAAAATTACAGTATTTCTGCTAAAAGCAGAAATAGTACCTTTAGCAGAAATTTCTGTGAAAAGATATTATTTATGTTAAAACATAGTATTTCTGCTAAATCATAGTATTTCTGCCAAATCATAGTATTTGTACTTATTCATAGTACTTGTGCCAAATCATAGTATTTGTACCCAATCATAGTATTTCTGCAATATGATCGTATTTGTGCCAAATCATGGTATCTTTTGCCAAATCATGGTATTTGTGCCAAATCATGTTATTTGTGCCCAGTTAAAATTTCTGTTATATTAGTGTTACTACTAAGTCATAGAATTTCTGTTATGTTATAGTATATCTGCTGATTATGGTATATGTGCCAAATCATAGTATTTATAGCAAATAATAGTATTACTGCCCAAACATAGTATTTCTTGTGGTATTTGTAGTAGTAGTTGTTGTAGTATTTGTGCAAAAAACATAGAATTTCTGCAAAATCATAGTATATCTGTTATGTTATAGTATTACTACTAAGGCATAGTATTCCTACCAAATCATAGTATTCCAAATCATAGTATTACTGCAATTTCATAGTATTTGAGCGAAATCGTAGTATTTGTGCAAAAAACACACTATGTCTGCAAAATCACATTATATCTGCTATGTTATAGTATTACTACTAAGGCATAGTATTTCTACCAAATCATAGTATTCCTTCAAAATCATAGTATCACTGCAATTTCATAGTATTTGAGCGAAATTGTAGTATTTGTACTAAATCGTGGTACTTGTGCCAAATCATAGTATTTTTGCAAATCATATTATTTGAACCAAAACATTGTATTTGTACTGAAGTCATAGTATTTCTTCTAAATCATAGTATTTCACCCAAATCTCAGTAGTTGTGCTAAAACCCAGTATTATTGCCAAATTGTAGTATTTGTACTGAAACATAGTATTCGTGCCAATAAGAGTATTTGTACTAAATCATAGTACTTGTGCCAAATCATAGTATTTCTGCCATATTGTGCTAGTTGTGCAAAAACATAGACTGTCTGCAAAATCATAGTATATCTGTTATGTTATAGTATTACTACTAAGTCACAGTATTTCTGCCAATTCGTAGTATTTGTACTAAATCATACTACTCGTGCCAAATCATAGTATTCAAATCAAAACATAGTATTTGTACCAAAGCACTGTATTTGTACAAAGTATAGTATTTCTGCCAAATCATAGAATTACTGCAATTTCATAGTAATTTTGAGGAATCCCTTTTGTTATAGTATTACTTCTAAGTCATAGTATTTCTGCTTTGTCATAGTATTTGTACTGAAACATAGTATTTCTGCCAAATCATAGTATTACTGCTATTTCATATTATTTGAGTGAAATTACAGTGTTTCTGCAAAGACATTGTATTTCTGCAAAATCATAGTATTTCTCTCTCTTAAAGTACTCAATTATAGTATTTGTGCCAAAGTTTAGTATTTCTGCCAAATCATATTATCTCTGCTAAATCATAGTGTCTGCCAAATCATAGTATTTGTGCCAAATTATGGGATTTTGCCAAAACATGGTACTTGTGCCAAATTATAGTATTTGGGCCCAGTTAATATTTCTGTTATGTTATAGTATTACTACTAAGTCGTAGAATTTCTGTTATGTTCTGCCAAATCATAGTATTACGGGTATTTCAAAGTATTTGAGTGAAATTACAGTGTTTCTGCAAAAACATTGTATTTCTGCTAAATCATAGAATTTCTGTTATCTTAAAGTACTTGCACTCAATTATAGTATTTGTGCCAAAGTTTAGTATTTCTGCCAAATCATATTATCTCTGCTAAATCATAGTGTCTGCCAAATCATAATATTTGTGCCTAAGCACAGCATTTGTACCAAAACATAGTATTGCTGCTATATCATAGTATTTGAGCCAAATCATAGTATATGTCCTAAAACATAGTATTTCTGCCAAATCATAGTATTTGTCCTAAAGCATAGTATTTCAACAAAATCACAGTATTTCTGCTATGTTATAGTATTTGTGCTTGTAGAAAACCTGTGTTAGTGTGAGCTACATTACCCAGCAGCCTCTGAGCAGTGAGGGATTCATGGGACTTCTGAGCTAGATGGTCTTCCTTCGTTCCTGGGCTAACGATTGAGGAGAGAGCTGCTGGGAAGGGGAGCAAATAGCCCATCCTGTATTTGTTGGGGATGGTGTGTGTCACATAAACGTGAGTTAATGTTCCATGCTTAAGATGTTTACCCTGCTACTTGCGTGTATTGGTTTTAGTTACCTTTAGCGTATGTAAAAGTTAGCGATAGCTATGGCAGCACAGTTATTTGATTGTTTTGGGCTTGTTCCTGCTTTGTTTGTTCCCCTGCAAATTTATGTGAATTTGTACACTGTTATATCGCTGTATTACGTAGTGGCTAAGTAGGAGGCTGGCTGTTACTAAGTGCATCAGTGTACATAGGTCATCTCTTGTGTTGGAGTGCCCTCTTGTGGCGCCTTTTGGGTAGTGCCTTAGTAAACGTGAACACTGCAAAGAAGTGGTATCAGACTGGTTTGTAGTGGAGGAATTTGTTGCCAGTTTCTTTCATCTTTAATCCGTATTCATGTTGTAATGTAGTAACTATTGTGGTGCAAATACCACAATATGGCAGAAATACCATGTTTTGGCACAAATACTTTGATTTGGTATACTTTAGCTTCTTCACCCTTTTCAGCACAAATTCCAGCTTTTTGGCGGTTTTCAGAAAAAAAACTCTTTTCAGCAGAAACTCTGCTGATTCACCTCTTTTCAGCGCAACGTTCTGCTTCTTTGCCTCTTTTCTGCAGAAATTCTGCTGATTCACCTCTTTTCTGCAAAATTTTCATCCTTTTTGCGTCTTATCAGCACAGTTCTCAGCAGCTTCTGATAATTTCAGCACAATTGTCAGTCTATCTACCTCTTTTTGTGAGAATGAGTTTGGCTCAGTGAGATGAGTAGCTGCCTTGAGACCAGGAGGTTCAAGGGGAATCCTGAATGTGAATGTGAGAAATACACTGCAGAAAACTTATACCACTCTCTGTGTCTGTGTGTGTAAGGGCTGATTACAGCAGGTGCAGCTAATTTAACTGACCTAGATATACCAAGCCCAGACTCTTAACAGCCACTGTTCCCTTTAGGCTCTGTGTATGTGTATGTTTGTGTGTCTGTATCAATATTTCTCCCATGTTAGAGTATTACTCCTCCATAATAGTATTTCTGTTAAATCAAAGTACTTCTACTACATCTTAGTATTTCTGCTAAATCATGGTATATTTTTGCCAAATCATGGTATTTGTGCCAAATTAGAGTATTTGTGCCCAATTAAAATTTCTGTTATGTTATAGTATTACTACTAAGCCATAGCATTTCTACCAAATCATAGCATTTCTTCAAAATCATAGTATTACTGCAATTTCATAGTATTTGTTTAAATCGTAGTATTTGTGAAAAACATACTATGTCTGCAAAATCACAGTATATCTGTTATGTTATAGTATTACTACTAAGGCATAGTATTTCTGCCAATAAGAGTATTTGTATTAAATCATAGTAGTTGTGCCAAATCACAGTATTTCAGCCACATTGTGCTAGTTGTGCAAAACATAGACTGTCTGCAAAATCATAGTATATCTATTATGTTATAGCATTACTACTAAGTCATAGACTTTCTGTTTTGTTATAGTATATCTGCTGAATATAGTATATGTGCCAAATCATAGTATTTATAGCAAATCATAGTATTTGTACTAAAACATAGTATACTGCCACATTATAGTATTTGTGTAAAACCAGAATGTCTGCAAAATCATCATATATCTGTGATGTTATAGTATTACTACTAATACATAGTATTTCTGCAAAATCATAGTAATTTTGCAGAAACCTTGTACTTCTGGTAAATAATAGTATTTGTGCCAAATCATAGTATTTGTGCCAAAACATTGTATTTGTACAAAGTCTTAATATTTCTTCTCAGGAGTTGTGCTAAAACGCAGTATTATTGCCAAATCATAGTATTTGTACTCAAACATATCAGTTCAACTTATTTAATTCTTCTCAACAGCCCAACACCTCTTCTTCACCCCGTTTCAGCAGAATTGTGAGTGTTTTCACCCCTTTTCAGCACAAATCCCAGCTTTTTCAGGTGTTTTCAACAGAAATCTCTTTTTTAGCAGACATTCTGCTGATTCACCTATTTTAAGCAGAATTTTCAGCCTTTCACCTCTTATCAATACAAATCTCAGTATCTTCTGCTCATTTCAGAGGAAACCATTTCACCTCTTTTCAGTAGAAATTTGAACTTCTGTACCCCTTTGAAGCAGAATCTTTGCCTTTTCACCTCTTTTCAGCAAAAGTTTCTGTTTTTTCACTTGTTTTCAGCATAATTTTTCAGTTTCTTTACCGCCATACACAATTTTGCAGCTTTTCATCTTTTTCAGTCATTTTCAGCAGGCAACTTCAGCGTTAAGGCATCCACACAGCATTTTCGCAGGAAATGCAAATTTTTCTAGTTCTTTATTATTATTCTTCAAGTTGCTTCCGTACGTTTTTTGCCGTGGATCTACTTCCTCAGTTTTCAGCCGATTTTCTCCGTTCAAACTCTAAACTGTTCTGCTCTTTCTGCTAATGTGCGCTATATCTTTTGGTGTTTATTACTATTATACTTTTTAAAATATTACACTTTTTCCTTTAATTTGTCCCATTGAAATGAATGGAAATCTTCAGAAATTCTGCTAAAACTTGCTTGTTTTTGAAACTTCACTACTTCTTTATACTTTCACCTAGAAACTCCATTCAAACTTTAAAATGTTCTCAGATTATTGGGCTATTCCTGTCTGATTCAGCTTTTTCAGATCTTCTACCATTTTAATCTTATACCTTTTAAGTTTTCAGTTGCAAAATTGTGATTTTTCAGAAAATACATGCGTTGTTATGGTTGCTATGCAATTAACTCAGAGTGTACACTCGTCCATTCTGGATTTTCTCTTCATATCTGAACAACTTCTTGCTACTCGTTCAATTTCCACTCAACTCCCACAAATTATACATCAAAACGTAGGTATTTTTGCTGGCTTTCCGAAAATGTCACTATCATTGTTGTGGGATTTACAGATGTTTTGCAAATCTCCTCAGAGCAACACAAAGTCTCAAAACTCTCCATAGAAAGTCAATGGAGAGTTTGTTCAAAATCAGCGCTGGATTCTCTAATGAGAGGCATTTTCAAATCGTCATATCTCCTTAACGAAACAAAGTTGAGACATGAGGCTTGTGCCAATATATCTTCAGACATCCCTGATGCTCACAATTCAAGAATTTCTTCCTCACCTATTACCGTTTGGCCATGAATTACACTTGTTTGAGGATAGGAAATTTGTCCCTCGCTCAGATCGGTTCAGATTTCAAACTCTGGAAATGAGGCACTTTTTTCTCTCGTCAGATCTTTTTGATGGATTTCAACAGAGACCTGAAAATTTCCATGACTGTTCACCAAAGCCTGCTGTTTCTTACGGTGAAAGAATGATTTTGATGCTCCATATAGATTTAGAGTTACAAAATGTTGTTTGAGGGCAGGTCAAGGCAGTTTTGCTTTGCCTCTGCTCAGTTACAGTGTATTACAAGTCATATATCTTTAATAATTTATATTTTATCTCTGAATTATGAAGACCTGCAGATTTCCCCATCTCTTCTGAACAAAACGGTGTCAGAATGAGCGTTCTAGCTCCTACTGTTAGGAAATTATGGCCATTTGTTTGAGGGGAATCCTGAATGTGAGAAATACACTGAAGGAAACCCATAGCTCTCTCTGTGTCTGTGTGTGTAAGTGCTGATTAGAGCAGGTGCAGCCAATTTAGCTGACCTAGATATACCAAGCCCAGACTCTTAACAGCCCCTGTACACTTTGCTCTATGTGTATATGTGTGTGAATATCAATATTTCTCCCATGTTAAAGTATTACTCCTCCTTAATAGTATTTGTGCTAAATCAAAGTACTTCTACTACATCTTAGTACTTCTGCTCAATCATAGTATTTCTGCTAAATCATAGTATTTTTGAAAATCATGGTATTTGTGCCAAATCATGGTTTGGGGCAGAACCATAATATTTATTTTATGTTATGAGATTACTACTAAGTGGAGGAATGTCTGTTATGTTATAGTTTATGTGCTGAATATAGTATATCTGCCAAATCATAGTATTTATCCCAAATCATAGTATTTATGCAAAATTACAGTATTTCTGCTAAAAAGCAGAAATAGTACCTTTTAGCAGAAATTTCTGTGAAAAGATATTATTTATGTTAAAACATAGTATTTCTGCTAAATCATAGTATTTCTGCCAAATCATAGTATTTGTACTTATTCATAGTACTTGTGCCAAATCATAGTATTTGTACCCAATCATCGTATTTGTGCCAAATCATGGTATCTTTTTGCCAAATCATGGTATTTGTGCCAAATCATGTTATTTGTGGCCAGTTAAAATTTCTGTTATATTAGTGTTACTACTAAGTCATAGAATTTCTGTTATGTTATACTATATCTGCTGATTATGGTATATGTGCCAAATAATAGTATTTATAGCAAATAATAGTATTACTGCCCAAACATAGTATTTCTTGTAGTATTTGTAGTAGTAGTTGTTGTAGTATTTGTGCAAAAACATGGAATTTCTGCAAAATCATAGTATATCTGTTATGTTATAGTATTACTACTAAGGCATAGTATTTCTACCAGATTATAGTATTCCTTCAAAATCATAGTATTACTGCAATTTCACAGTATTTGAGCGAAATCGTAGTATTTGTGCAAAAACATACTATGTCTGCAAAATCACAGTATATCTGTTATGTTATAGTATTACTACTAAGGCATAGTATTTCTACCAAATCATAGTATTCCTTCAAAATCATAGTATTACTGCAATTTCATAGTATTTGAGAGACATCGTAGTATTTGTGCAAAAACATACAATGTCTGCAAAATTACAGTATATCTGTTATGTTATAGTATTATTACTAAGGCATAGTAATTCTACCAAATCATAGTATTTCTTCAAAATC
This sequence comes from Oreochromis aureus, assembly GCF_013358895.1. Lineage (NCBI taxonomy): Eukaryota > Metazoa > Chordata > Actinopteri > Cichliformes > Cichlidae > Oreochromis > Oreochromis aureus. The sequence continues at coordinate 76,125 of NW_024108842.1, forward strand.
ATAGTATTACTGCAATTTCATAGTATTTGAGCGAAATCGTAGTATTTGTGCGAAATCATGGTACTTGTGCCAAATCATAGTATTTGATGCAAATCATAGTATTCGAACCAAAACATAGTATTTGGACGAAGTCATAGTATTTGGACGAAGTCATAGTATTTCTTCTACATCATAGTATTTCAATCAAATCTCAGCAGGTTTGCTAAAACGCAGTATTAATGCCAAATCATGGTATTTGTACTGAAACATAGTATTTCTGCACAATCATAGTATTTCTGCCATATTGTGCTATTTGTGGAAAAAAATAGACTGTCTGCAAAATCATAGTATATCTGTTATGTTATAGTATTATTACTAAGTCGTAGACTTTCTGTTTTGTTATAGTATATCTGCTGAATGAAGTATATGTGCCAAATCGTAGTATTTATAGCAAATCATAGTATTTGTGCTAAAACATAGTATTTCTGCCACATTATAGTATTTGTGTAAAACCAGAATGTCTGCAAAATCATCATATATCTGTTATGTTAAAGTATTACTCCTAAGGCATAATATTTCTGCAAAATCATAGTACTTTTGGAGAAACATAGTATTTCTGGTAAATCATAGTATTTCTACTAAATAATAGTATTTCTGCCAAATCATAGTATTAGTTTCAAATCATAGCATTCCAACCAAATCATAGTATTTGTGCCAAAACATTGTATTTGCACAAAGTCATAATATTTCTTCTAAATCATAGTATTTCAATCAAATCTCAGTAGTTGTGCTAAAACGCAGTATTATTGCCAAATCATACTATTTGTACCCAACCATATCAGTTCAACTGATTTAACTCTTCTCAAGACCCCAACACCTCTTCTTCATCCCGTTTCAGCAGAATTGTGAGTTTTTTCATCCCTTTTCAGCACAAATACCAGCTTTTTCGGTTGTTTTAGCAGAAATCTCTTTTTAGCGGAAATTCCACTGATTCACCTGTTTTCAGTGAAACGTTCTACAACTTTCCTCTTTTCAGTAGAAATTCTGCTGATTCACCTATTTTAAGCACAATTTTCAGCCTTTCATCTCTTATCAGTACAAATCTCAGTATCTTCTGCTCATTTCAGAAGAAACTTTTCACCTCTTCAGTACAAATTTGAACATTCTTACCCCTTTTAAGCAGAATCTTTGCCTTTTCAACTCTTTTCAGCAAAAGATTCTGCTTCTTCACCTGTTTTCAGCAGAATTTTTCAGTTTCTTTACCGCCATACAATTTTTTGCAGCTTTTCATCTTTTTCAGTCATTTTCAGCAGACAGCTTCAGCGTTATGGCATCCACACAGCATTTTCAAGGAAATGCAAATTTTCAAACTTAACTACTTTACTACTTTCGCCTAGAACAACCATTCAAATTTTAAAATGTTCACAAATTATTGGGCTATTCATGGATGATTCAGCTTTTTCATATCTGTTACCGTTTTCATCTCATCCCTCTTCAAGTTTTGAGTTTCATCTTTGTGATTTTCACAAAATACATGCGTTGTTATGGTTGCTATGCAGTTGGTTCTAAGTGAGCCACTGTACCTTTGGCAATTTTCTCTGCATGTCCGAACAACTTCTTGCTACTCGCTCAATTTCCACTCAACCCCACAAATTATACATCAAAACGTAGGTATTTTTGCTGGCTTTCAGAAAATGTCACTATCATTGTTGTGGGATTTATAGAATTTTGGCAAATCTCCTCAGACCAACACAAAGTCTCAAAAATCCCCATAGAAAGTCAATGGAGAGTTTGTTTAAAATCACCGCTTGATTTCTGTAATGAGAGGCATTTTCGAATCGTCATATCTCCCCAACGAAGCGAAGTTAAGACATGAGGCTTGTGCCAATATATCTTCAGACACTCCTGATGCTCACAATTCAAGAATTTTTTCTCATCTATTACCATTTGGCCATGAATTGGGTTTGTTTGAGGGTAGGAAATTCGTCCCTCGCTCAGATTTCTTCAGATTTCAAACTCTGGAAATGAGACACTTTTTTTCTCTCGTCATATCTTTTGATAGATTTCCACAGAGACCTGAAAATTTCCATGACTGTTCACCAAAGCCTGCTGTCTCTTACGGTGAAAGAATGATATCGATACTCCAAATAGATTTAGAGTTAGAAAGCGTTGTTTGAGGGCAAGTCAAGGCAGATTTTGCTTGCCTCTACTCAGTTATGGTGCATTAGAAGTCAAATATCGTCAATAATTCATATTTTAATGATAAATTGTCAACACTTTAAGATTCCCCATCTCTTCTGAACAAAGCGGTGTAAGAATGACTGTTCTAGCCCCTACGGTTAGGAAATTATGGCCATTTGTTTGAGAGGAATCCTCACTATGAGAAATCCACTGCAGAAATCCTGTCTCTGTGCTCTGTGTGTGTAAAAGCGGCTGCACCTGTTTTGGCGGGAAAAAGTACACAGCCTCTCTGATTGGTGGATTCAAATTTAGCAGCTCCCAGGCTGCTTGACTGACCTAGAAACTTGATTTTCTCTGTGTGTGTGTGTGTGTGTGTGTGTGTGTGAGAGAGAGAGAGAGAGAGAGAGAGAGAGAGAGAGAGAGTTTTATGGGAGCATCTTATTGTATGATTTAAATTCAATATATTTAGACTGGTTGACTGAATTTGATCCTGTGTGTGTCTCTCTGTGCTTGTGGGACTTTTGCAGCTGTCCATTTTGCTTTTCCAATTTTTCTATTTAAGTTATTACTATTGTGCTAAGTCATAGCATTTGTGCTGCTTTTCAGTATTTGTGCTAAATACAGCATTTCTGCTAAATCATACTATTTCTGCTATTTTATAAGATTTGTGCTAAATACAGCATTTGTGCTAAATCATACTATTTCTGCTATTTTATAGGATTTGTACTTAATATAATATTTCTGCTTAATTATAGTATTTCTGCCATTTTATAGTATTTGTGCTAAAACATAGTATTTCTACTAAATGCAGGATTTCTGGGTAATCATTGTATTTCTATATATTTCTGCCAGGTCCCCAGGGAGTCAGTCCTAATATTCAAATTTACATATCAGGACCTGGACGGCTTCCCAGCCAGCCAATCATATCTGAGTCCTGGCACACTCAAATTTGCATATTGGGACCTTCATGGCTTCTCAGCCAGCCAATCATATCTGAGTCCTGGCACATTTAAATTTGCATATTGGGGCATTCATGGCTTCCCACCCAGCCAATCATATCTGAGTCCTGGCACATTCAAATTTGCATATTGTTGCCTTCATGGCTTCCCAGCCAGCCAATCATATCTGAGTCCTGGCACATTCAAATTTGCATATTGGGACCTTCATGGCTTCTCAGCCAGCCAATCATATCTGAGTCCTGGCACATTCAAATTTGCATATTGGGACCTTCATGGCTTCTCAGCCAGCCAATCATATCTGAGTCCTGGCACATTCAAATTTGCATATTGGGACCGTCATGGCTTCCCAGCCAGCCAATCATATCTGAGTCCTGGCACATTTAAATTTGCATATTGGGACCTTCGTGGCTTCTAAGCCCACCAATCATCTATGTCATATATCTCTAATATTTCATATTTTTATTTTAAATGGTCAGCATTTCAAGATTCCCCTATGTCTTCTGAATAAAATGGTCTAAGAATGACTGTTTTAGCCCCTACGGTTAGAAATTTATGGCTGTTTGTTTGAGGGAATTCTCACTATGAGAAATAGACTGCAATCAAAATCCTGTCTCTCTCTGTGCTGCATGTGTAAAAGCCTGCACTTAGTGAACCAGTTTTGGCGGGAAAAAGCACACAGCCTCTCTGATTGGTGGATTCAAATTGAGAAGCTCACAGCTGTTTGACTGACCTAGAAACATGCTGTTAACAGCCCTGTTCACTTGCTGATGCTGCTGTCTGTCTGTCTGTCTGTCTGTCATTTAAATTCAATATATTTAGACTGGTTGACTGAATTTGATCCTGTGTGTCTCTCTCTGTGCATGTGTGTTTCCATATGTTTCCATATTTGTGATTGTGTGACTGTTATACTTTTTTTTGCTGATTTTTTTCATTTCACAATTACATTTGAGGGACCCTTAGCATGTTCAGGATTTTTTCAGCTGTCCATTTTGCTTTTCCAATTTTTCTATTTAAGTTATTACTATTGTGCTAAGTCATAGCATTTCTGCTGCTTTTCAGTATTTGTGCTAAATACAGCATTTCTGCTAAATCATACTATTTCTGCTATTTCATAAGATTTGTGCTAAATATAGTGTTTCTGCTAAAAAATAGTATTTCTGCCAAATATAGTATTTTCGATTAATTATAGTTTTTCTACCAAATCATAGTACAGTTTTACTGCTTTTTATATGGCTTCTAAGACAGCCAATCATATCTGAGGCCTGGCACATTCAAATTTGCATGTTGTTGCCTTCATGGCTTCCCAGCCAGCCAATCATATCTTAGGCCTTGCACATTCAAACTTGCATATTGGGGCAATCATGGCTCCTAAGACAACCAATCATCTATGTCATATATCTATGATATTTCATATTTTTATTTTAAATGGTCAACATTTCAAGATTCTCCCATGTCTTCTGAATAAAATGGTCTAAGAATGACTGTTTTAGCCCCTACGGTTAGAAATTCATGGCTGTTTGTTTGAGGGGAATTCTCACTATGAGAAATAGACTGCAAAATCCTGTCTCTCTCTGTGCTGCATGTGTAAAAGCCTGCACTTGGTGAACCAGTTTTGGCGGGAAAAAGCACACAGCCTCTCTGATTGGTGGATTCAAATTTAGCAGCTCCCAGGCTTGCAAGACTGACCTAGAAACATGCTGTTAACAGCCCCTGTTCACTTTCTGCTGCTGCTGCTGCTGTTGCTGTGTGTGTGTGTGTGTGTGTGTGTGTGTGTGTGTGTGTGTGTGTGTGTGTGTGTGTGTGTGTGTGTGTGTGTGTGTGTGTGTGTGTGTGTGTGTGAGAGAGAGAGAGAGATACATCTCATTGTTGGATCAAAATGTAATATATTCAGACTGGTTGACTGGCATAGACCCTGTGTGTGTGTCTCTCTCTGTACATTTGTGTATCTATATTTGATTTCTTATGTATCTGTTGACTGTTCTTATTTGTTTTTCTTCTAAATGTATTTTTGTTTTATTTTTTCACAGGTGAATAACAAATAGTTTTCAGCGAACTTAACCATGTTCCTTTTTATTCAGCTTGTCATTTTACCTTTCCAATATTTTCACTTAAGTTATTACTATTCCGCTCAATCATAGTATCTCTTCTAAATCATTGTTATTAAGGTATATTGTAGGATTTCTGCTAAATCATAGTATTTCCACTATATTATATTTTTCTTTCTAAATATAGCATTTCTGCTATAGAATAGTATTTCTGCTATGTTATAATATTTGTGCTAAACTGGAGTATTTTTGTTAAAACATAATATTCATATAAAATTAAAATATTCATAGTATATTACAGTTTCTCTGGTAAATCACAGCATTTCTGCTATGTTGTACTGTTTTCTAAATCATAGTATTTCTGTAATGTTTAAGAATGTTTGGCTAAATATATTCTTTCTGTTATCTTATACAATTTGTCCTGAATTCTTGTATTTTTGACAAGTTATCGTGTTTCTGGTAAGTTACAATATTTCTGCTAAGTTCTGCTATGCTATTGTTTTTCTGCCAAGTATTATGTTTCCTCTAAGATATTGCAGTTCTGCTAAGTCACTACATTTTAGCAAAGTTCCTTTGCTTCTGCAAAGTTTTTACAATTTCTGCAACTTTTCAGCTTTTTCTGCTAGTTTCAGCAGACAGCTTCAGCTTTAAAGCATCCACACTGCATTTTCGCAGGAAATGCAAATTTTTCTAGTTATTATTATTGTGTGGATGCTTTAAGCATCCACACTATTGAGTTCCTGTTTCTCTTTATTCTTTATTATTATTATTATTCTTCAAGTTGCTTCCGTACGTTTTTCGCCGTAGAACTACTTCCACAATTTTTGTGCTATTTTCACCGTTCAAATTTTAAACTATTCTGCTATTTTTGCTCTTTCCGGCAATGATTTTTGGTATTTTCTGCTGTTATACTTCTTAAAATATTAAGTTTTTTTCCTTTAATTTGTCCCATTGAAATGAATGGAAAACTTTCACAATTCTGCTAAAACTTGCTTGTTTTTGAAACTTAACTACTTTCTCATACTTTCGCCTAGAACAACCATTCAAAGTTTAAAATGTTCAGAAATTATTGGGCTATGCATTAATGATTCAGCTTTTTCATATCTGTTACCATTTTCATCTTATCCTCTTTAAGTTTTGAGTTGCAAAATTGTGATTTTCACAAAATACATGCGTTGTTATGGTTGCTATGCAGTTGGTTCTAAGTGAGCCACTGTACCTTTGGCAATTTTCTCTTCATGTCCGAACAACTTCTTGCTACTTGCTCAATTTTCACTCAACTTCCACAAATTATACATCAAAACGTAGGTATTTTTGCTGGCTTTCAGAAAATGTCGCCATCATGGTTGTGAGATTTATAGAATTTTGGCAAATCTCCTCAGACCAACACAAACTCTGAAAACTCTCCATAGAAAGTCAATGGAGAGTTTCTTCAAAATCACCGCGTGATTTCTGTAATGAGAGGCATTTTGAATCGCCATATCTCCTTAACGAAGCAAAGTTAAGACATAAGGCTTGTCCCAGTATATCTTCAGACACTCCTGACGCTCACAATTCAAGAATTTCTTTCTCACCTATTACCGTTCTGAAATGAGTTAGACTTGTTTGAGGGTAGGAAATTCGTCCTTCGCTCAGATTTCTTCAGATTTCAAACTCTGGAAATGAGACACTTTTTCTCTCGTCATATCTTTTTGATAGATTTCCACAGAGACCTGAAAATTTCCATGACTGTTCACCAAAGCCTGCTGTCTCTTACGGTGAAAGAATGATATCGATACTCCAAATAGATTTAGAGTTAGAAAGCGTTGTTTGAGGGCAAGTCAAGGCAGATTTTGCTTGCCTCTACTCAGTTATGGTGCATTAGAAGTCAAATATCGTCAATAATTCATATTTTAATGATAAATTGTCAACACTTTAAGATTCCCCATCTCTTCTGAACAAAGCGGTGTAAGAATGACTGTTCTAGCCCCTACGGTTAGGATATTATGGCCATTTGTTTGAGAGGAATCCTCACTATGAGAAATTCACTGCAGAAATCCTGTCTCTGTGCTCTGTGTAAAACGGCTGCACCTGTTTTGGCGGGAAAAAGTACACAGCCTCTCTGATTGGTGGATTCAAATTCAGCAGCTCCCAGGCTGCTTGACTGAGCTAGAAACTTACTTCTCTCTCCTGTGTGTGTGTGTGTGTGTGTGTGTGTGTGTGTGTGTGTGTGTGTGAGAGAGAGAGAGAGAGAGAGGGCGAGAGAGTTTTATTGGAGCATCTTATTGTATGATTTAAATTCAATATATTTAGACTGGTTGACTGAATTTGATCCTGTGTGTGTCTCTCTGTGCTTGTGGGACTTTTGCAGCTGTTCATTTTGCTTTTCCAATTTTTCTATTTAAGTTATTACTATTGTGCTAAGTCATAGCATTTGTGCTGCTTTTCAGTATTTGTGCTAAATACAGCATTTCTGCTAAATCATACTATTTCTGCTATTTTATAAGATTTGTGCTAAATACAGCATTTGTGCTAAATCATACTATTTCTGCTATTTTATAGGATTTGTACTTAATATAATATTTCTGCTTAATTATAGTATTTGTGGTAAAACATAGTATTTCTACTAAACGCAGTATTTCTGGGTAATCATAGTATTTCTATGTATTCCTGCCAGCTCCTCAGGAAGCCAATCCTCTGTGAGGACTGTAATTTTCAAATTGACATATCAAGTCATGCACGGCTTCCCAGCCAGCCAATCATATCTGAGTCCTGGCACATTCAAATTTGCATATTGGGACCTTCATGGCTTCCCAGCCAGCCAATCATATCTGAGTCCTGGCACATTTAAATTTGCATATTGTTCCTTCATGGCTTCCCAGCCAGCCAATCATATCTGAGTCGTGGCACATTTAAATTTGCATATTGGGACCTTCATGGCTTCTAAGCCCACCAATCATCTATGTCATATATCTCTAATATTTCATATTTTTATTTTCAATGGTCAGCATTTCAAGATTCCCCTATGTCTTCTGAATAAAATGGTCTAAGAATGACTGTTTTAGCCCCTACGGTTAGGAAATTATGGTCATTTGTTTGAGGGGAGTCGTCATTATGAGAAATAGACTGCAAAAGTACTGTGTCTCTCTGTGCTGCGTGCACCTGTTTTGGCGGGACAAAGTGCACAGGCTCTCTGATTGGTGGATTCAAATTCAGCAGCTCCCAGGCTGCTTGACTGAGCTAGAAACTTACTTCTCTCTCCCTGTGTGTGTGTGTGTGTGTGTGTGTGTGTGTGTGTGTGTGTGTGAGAGAGAGAGAGAGAGAGAGAGAGAAAGCCTTTTTATGGGATGATCTCATTGTAAGATTCAAATTCAATATATTTAGACTGGTTGACTGAATTGGATCTGTGTGTGTGTGTGTGTGTGAGAGAGAGAGAGAGAGAGAAAGGAGGAGGAGAGAGAGTTTTATGGGAGCATCTTATTGTATGATTTTAATTCAATATATTTAGACTGGTTGACTGAATTTGGTCCTGTGTGTGTCTCTCTGTGCATGTGTGTTTCAATATGTGTCCATATTTGTGATTGTGTGACTGTTATACTTTTTTTTGCTGATTTTCTTTTCATTTAACAATTACATTTGAGGGACCCTTAGCATGTTCAGGATTTTTCAGCTGTCCATTTTGCTTTTCCAATTTTTCTATTTAAGTTATTACTATTGTGCTAAGTCATAGCATTTCTGCTGCTTTTCAGTATTTGTGCTAAATATAGCATTTCTGCTATTTTATAAGATTTGTGCTAAATATAGTATTTCTGCCAAATATAGTATTTCTGTCAAATTACAGCATTTCTGCTATGTTGTACTGTTTCTCTAAATCATAGTATTTCTGTAATGTTTAAGAATGTTTGGCTAAATATATTCTTTCTGTTATCTTATACTATTTCTCCTAAATTCTTGTATTTTTGAGAAGTTATCGTGTTTCTTGTAAGTTACAATATTTCTGCTAAGTTCTGCTATGCTATTGTATTTCTGCCAAGTATTATGTGTCCTCTAAGATATTGCAGTTCTGCTAAGTCACTAAATTTTAGCAAAGTTCCTTTGCTTCTGCAAAGCTTTTACAAATTCTGCAACTTTTCAGCTTTTTCTGCTAGTTTCAGCAGACAGCTTCAGCATTACAGCATCCACACTGCATTTTCGCAGGAAATGCAAATTTTCTAGTTATTCTTCAAGTTGCTTCCGATGCGTTTTTTTAGCCGTGGATCTACTTCCACAATTTTCAGCCGATTTTCACCGTTCAAATTTTAAACTATTCTGCTATTTCTGCTAATTCCGGCAATGACTTTTGCTATTTTTGCTCTTATACTTTTTAAAATATTAAGCTTTTTATGCTTTTTTGTCCCATTGAAATGAATGGAAAACTTCCAAAATTCTGCTAAAACTTGCTTTTTTGAAACTTAACTACTTTCTCATACTTTCGCCTAGAACAACCATTCAAATTTTAAAATGTTCACAAATTATTGGGCTATTCATTAATGATTCAGCTTTTTCATATCTGTTACCGTTTTCATCTTATCCCTCTTTAAGTTTTGAGTTGCAAAATTGTGATTTTTCACAAAATACATGCGTTGTTATGGTTGCTATGCAGTTGGTTCTAAGTGAGCCACTGTACCTTTGGCAATTTTCTCTTCATGTCCGAACAACTTCTTGCTACTTGCTCAATTTTCACTCAACTTCCACAAATTATACATCAAAACGTAGGTATTTTTGCTGGCTTTCAGAAAATGTCACTATCATGGTTGTGAGATTTATAGAATTTTGGCAAATCTCCTCAGACCAACACTAAGTCACAAAACTCTCCATAGAAAGTCAATGGAGAGTTTGTTCAAAATCACCGCTTGATTTCTGTAATGAGAGGCATTTTCGAATCGCCATATCTCCTTAACGAAGCTAAGTTAAGACATAAGGCTTGTCCCAGTATATCTTCAGACACTCCTGACGCTCACAATTCAAGAATTTCTTTCTCACCTATTACCGTTCTGAAATGAGTTAGACTTGTTTGAGGGTAGGAAATTCGTCCTTCGCTCAGATTTCTTCAGATTTCAAACTCTGGAAATGAACCACTTTTTCTCTCGTCATATCTTTTAATGGATTTCCACAGAGACCTGAAAATTTCCATGATTGTTCACCAAAGCCTGCTGTCTCTTACGGTGAAAGAATGATATTGATACTCCAAATAGATTTAGAGTTAGAAAGCGTTGTTTGAGGGCAAGTCAAGGCAGTTTTGCTTTGCTCTACTCAGTTATGGTGCATTAGAAGTCAAATATCTTTAATAATTCATATTTTAATGATAAATTGTCAACACTTTGAGATTCCCCATCTCTTCTGAACAAAACGGTGTAAGAATGACTGTTCTAGCCCCTACGGTTAGGAAATTATGGCCATTTGTTTGAGAGGAATCCTCACTATGAGAAATACACTGCAGAAATCCTGTCTCTGTGCTCTGTGTGTGTAAAACGGCTGCACCTGTTTTTGGGGAAAAAGTACACAGCCTCTCTGATTGGTGGATTCAAATTTAGCAGCTCCCAGGCTGCTTGACTGACCTAGAAACTTGCTTGTCTCTCCCTATATGTGTGTGTGTGTGTGTGTGTGTGTGTGTGTGTGTGTGTGTGTGTGAGAGAGAGAGAAAGGGAGGCGAGAGAGAGTTTTATGTGAGCATCTTATTATATGATTTAAATTCAATATATTTAGACTGGTTGACTGAATTTCATCCTGTGTGTGTCTCTCTGTGCATGTGTGTTTCCATATGTGTCCATATTTGTGATTGTGTCACTGTTATACTTTTTTTGCTGATTTTTTTCATTTAACAATTACATTTGAGGGACCCTTAGCATGTTCAGGATTCTTTCAGCTGTCCATTTTGCTTTTCCAATTTTTCTATTTAAGTTATTACTATTGTGTTGAGTCATAGCATTTCTGCTGCTTTTCAGTATTTGTGCTAAATACAGCATTTCTGCAAAATCATACTATGTCTGCTATTTTATGAGATTTGTGCTAAATACAGCATTTCTGCTAAATCATGCTCTTTCTGCTATTTCATAAGATTTGTGCTAAATATAGTGTTTCTGCTATTTCTGCCAAATTTAGTATTTTTGATTAATTAGGGTTTTTCTACCAAATCATAGTACAGTTTTACTGCTTTTTATAGGATTTTTAGAGGATATTTATATTGCTTAATATAGTATTTCTGCTTTTTATAGGATTTGTGCTTAATATAGTTTTTCTAAAAAATGTAGTATTTATGCTTAATCATACTATTTGTATATATTTCTGCCAGGTCCCCAGGCAGCTAATCCTCTGTGAGGACTGATACATACAAATACATATCAGGGCCTGCACGGCTTCCCAGCCAGCCAATCATATCTGGGGTCTGCCCTTTCTTCTCTCGTCATATCTCAGCGACAGATGTACAAAGAGCAATGCAAATCACAGTCAAAGTACACGAAAGTACGCTGATTCACCCAGTACAAGAATTATGCTTCTAGTCCACCTAGTTTTTGAGTTACACGACATTTTGTAACTGCAAAAACGGCGTTTTTCGCCTCTCACCGCAATCTGATTCTGACTGCTCATCACCCTGTTTTCCGGTGCTCGCTCTCTTTCCCAGTGGCGCAGTTGGTAATGACACAGGTCTGCAACCCAAAGGTCATGGGTTCAATTACACCTTGGGCAACATGTGTTTTTCCTACAAATTAATACACTATCACAGACCACTAATTCATATTCATCATTTATTACAATTCTGCAACCTTTTATGATTTTAGCAGCTTTTGTAATATGGACCTCAGATTCTTGTTAACACTCCATGGCACAAATACTGTTCCGTTTAGGCTCTGTGTGTGTGTGTGTGTGTGTGTGTGTGTGTGTGTGTGTGTGTGTGTGTGTGTGTGTGTGTGTGAGAGAGAGAGAGAGAGAGAGAGAGAGAGAGAGCCTTTTGATGGGAGCATCTAATTATATCACTTAAATTCAACATATTTAGACTGGTTGACTGAATTTGGTCCTGTGTGTGTCTCTCTGTGCATGTGTGTTTCCATATGTGCCCATATTTGTGATTGTGTGACTGTTATACTTTTTTTTGCTGATTTTTTTTTTTTTTCAATTAACAATTAGATTTGAGGGACCCTTAGCATGTTCAGGATTTTTCCAGCTGTCCATTTTGCTTTTCCAATTTTTCTATAAGTTATTACTGTTGTGCTAAGTCATAGCATTTCTGCTGCTTTTCAGTATTTCTGCTAAATACAGCATTTCTGCTAAATCATACTATTTCTGCTATTTTATGAGATTTGTGCCAAATACAGCATTTCTGCTAAATCATACTATTTCTGCTATTTCATAAGATTTGTACTAAATATAGTGTTTCTGCCAAATATAGTATTTCTGCTTAATTATAGTATTTCTGCCATTTTATAGTATTTGTGCTAAAACATAGTATTTCTACTAAATGTAGTATTTATGCTTAATCATACTATTTGTATATATTTCTGCCAGGTCCCCAGGCAGCTAATCCTCTGTGAGGACTGATACATATAAAATTTACATATCAGGGCCTGCACGGCTTCCCAGCCAGCCAATAATATCTGAGGTCTGCCCTTTCTTCTCTCGTCATATCTCAGCGACAGATGTACAAAGAGCAATGAAAATCACAGTCAAAGTACACGAAAGTACGCTGATTCACCCAGTACAAGAATTATGCTTCTAGTCCACCTAGTTTTTGAGTTAAACGACGTTTTGTAACTGCAAAAAACGGCGTTTTCACCTCTCACCGCAATCTGATTCTGACTGCTCATCACCCTGTTTTCCAGGCTCTCACTCTCTTTCCCAGTGGCGCAGTTGGTAATGACACAGGTCTGCAACCCAAAGGTCATGGGTTCAATTACACCTTGGGCAACGTGTTTTTTCCCTACAAATTAATACACTATCACAGACCACTAATTCATATTCATCATTTATTACAATTCTGCAAACTTTTATGATTTTAGCAGTTATTTTTGTAATATGGACCTCAGATTCTTGTTAACACTCCATGGCACAAATACTGTTCCCTTTAGGCTCTGTGTATGTGTGTTTGTATCAATATTTCTCCCATTTTAAAGTATTACTCCTCCATAATTGTATTTCTGTTAAATCAAAGTATTTTTACTACATCTTAGTACTTCTGCTCAATCATAGTATTTCTGCTAAATCATAGTATTTTGCCAAATTATGGTTTTTGTGCCAAATCATAACATTTGTTTTATGTTATAGTATTACTACTAAGTGGAGGAATTTCTGTCATGTTACAGTATATGTGCTGATTACAGTATTTCTGCTAAATCAGAATCAGAATCAGAATTGTGTTTATTGGCCAAGTATATGTGCAGACAAATACAAGGAATTTGGTTCCGGCAGATGGTGGCTATCAAGCACAGCAATGCAAGAACACACACACACACACACACACACACACACACACACACACACACACACACACACACGTCTATATATACATTACACATGCATACACATACATACACAAAGCTGTGTAAACCAACTATAAATAACTAAACTTATGTACATAAAATACAGAAATGAAATGAGGTGGAATGAATACTACAGAATGTACATAAGGTGCAGTTGCAGTCTGGCAGTGGGGAGCAGTGTGACAGGTCAACTGTTTAGGAGGGAGATGACGAGGGAAAGAAACTGTTCCTGTGTCGGGTGGTCTTGGTTTGCAGGCTTCTGTATCGTCTGCCAGAGGGTAGCAGGTCAAAAAGTCTGTGTCCAGGGTGTGAGGGGTCTGTGATGATTTTCCCTGCCCGTTTCCTGGTTCTTGAGAGGTACAGATGCTGGATGGAGGGCAGGGGCACCAATGATCCTTTCTGCTGCCCGTACAGTCCGCTGCAGTCTGCTCCTGTCCTGTTTAGTGGCTGTTTAGTATTTCTACTATATTATATTTTTTTCTTTCTAAATATAGCATTTCTACTATATAACTGTATTACTGCTATGCTATAATATTTGTGCTAAACCAGAGTATTTCTGCTGAAACATAGTATTTCTGCCGAATGATAGTATTTCTGTCAAATTACAGTATTTGTGCTAAAACATAGTATTTAAAAAAAAAAAAATTCAATATTAATAGTAAATTACAGTGTCTCTGGTAAATCGCAGCATTTCTGCTATGTTGTACTGTTTTTCTAAATCATAGTATTTCTGTAATGTTTAAGAATGTTTGGCTAAATATATTCTTTCTGTTATCTTATACTATTTCTCCTAAATTCTTGTATTTTGAGAAGTTATCATGTTTCTGGTAAGTTACAATATTTCTGCTAAGTTCTGCAATGCTATTGTATTTCTGCCAAGTATTATGTTTCCTCTGAGATATCGCAGTTCTGCTAAGTTATTACATTTTAGCAAAGTTCCTTTGCTTCTGCAAAGTTTTTACAAATTCTGCAACTTTTCAGCTTTTTCTGCTAGTTTCAGCAGACAGCTTCAGCATTACAGCATCCACACTGCATTTTCGCAGGAAATGCAAATTTTTCTAGTTATTATTATTCTTCAAGTTGCTTCCGTACGTTTTTCGCCGTGGATCTACTTCCACAATTTTCAGCCGATTTTCACCGTTCAAATTTTAAACTATTCTGCTATTTCTGCTAATTCCGGCAATGACTTTTGGTATTTTTTGCTATTATACTTTTTAAAATATTAAGCTTTTTATGCTTTTTTTTGTCCCATTGAAATGAATGGAAAACTTCCAAAATTCTGCTAAAACTTGCTTGTTTTTGAAACTTAACTACTTTCTCATACTTTCGCCTAGAACAACCATTTAAATTTTAAAATGTTCACAAATTATTGGGCTATTCATTAATGATTCAGCTTTTTCATATCTGTTACCGTTTTCATCTTATCCCTCTTTAAGTTTTGAGTTGCAAAATTGTGATTTTTCACAAAATACATGCGTTGTTATGGTTGCTATGCAGTTGGTTCTAAGTGAGCCACTGTACCTTTGGCAATTTTCTCTTCATGTCCGAACAACTTCTTGCTACTTGCTCAATTTTCACTCAACTTCCACAAATTATACATCAAAACGTAGGTATTTTTGCTGGCTTTCAGAAAATGTCACTATCATGGTTGTGAGATTTATAGAATTTTGGCAAATCTCCTCAGACCAACACTAAGTCGCAAAACTCTCCATAGAAAGTCAATGGAGAGTTTGTTCAAAATCACCGCTTGATTTCTGTAATGAGAGGCATTTTCGAATCGCCATATCTCCTTAACGAAGCAAAGTTAAGACATAAGGCTTGTCCCAGTATATCTTCAGACACTCCTGACGCTCACAATTCAAGAATTTCTTTCTCACCTATTACCGTTCTGAAATGAGTTAGACTTGTTTGAGGGTAGGAAATTCGTCCTTCGCTCAGATTTCTTCAGATTTCAAACTCTGGAAATGAACCACTTTTTTCTCTCGTCATATCTTTTTAATGGATTTCCACAGAGACCTGAAAATTTCCATGATTGTTCACCAAAGCCTGCTGTCTCTTACGGTGAAAGAATGATATTGATACTCCAAATAGATTTAGAGTTAGAAAGCGTTGTTTGAGGGCAAGTCAAGGCAGTTTTGCTTTGCTCTACTCAGTTATGGTGCATTAGAAGTCAAATATCTTTAATAATTCATATTTTAATGATAAATTGTCAACACTTTGAGATTCCCCATCTCTTCTGAACAAAACGGTGTAAGAATGACTGTTCTAGCCCCTACGGTTAGGAAATTATGGCCATTTGTTTGAGAGGAATCCTCACTATGAGAAATTCACTGCAGAAATCCTGTCTCTGTGCTCTGTGTGTGTAAAACGGCTGCACCAGTTTTGGCGGGAAAAAGTACACAGCCCCTCTGATTGGTGGATTCAAATTTAGCAGCTCCCAGGCTGCTTGACTGACCTAGAAACTTGATTTTCTCTCCTGTGTGTGTGTGTGTGTGTGTGTGTGTGTGTGTGTGTGTGTGTGTGTGTGTGAGAGAGAGAGAGAGAGAGAGAGAGAGAGAGAGAGTTTTATGGGAGCATCTTATTGTATGATTTAAATTCAATATATTTAGACTGGTTGACTGAATTTGATCCTGTGTGTGTCTCTCTGTGCTTGTGGGACTTTTGCAGCTGTCCATTTTGCTTTTCCAATTTTTCTATTTAAGTTATTACTATTGTGCTAAGTCATAACATTTCTGCTGCTTTTCAGTATTTGTGCTAAATACAGCATTTCTGCTAAATCATACTATTTCTGCTATTTTATAAGATTTGTGCTAAATACAGCATTTGTGCTAAATCATACTATTTCTGCTATTTTATAGGATTTGTACTTAATATAATATTTCTGCTTAATTACAGTATTTCTGCCATTTTATAGTATTTGTGCTAAAACATAGTATTTCTACTAAATGCAGTATTTATGCTTAATAATTATTGTATTTCTATATATTTCTGCCAGGTCCCCAGGGAGTCAGTCCTAATATTCAAATTTACATATCAGGACCTGGACGGCTTCCCAGCCAGCCAATCATATCTGAGTCCTGGCACATTCAAATTTGCATATTGGGACCTTCATGGCTTCTCAGCCAGCCAATCATATCTGAGTCCTGGCACATTCAGATTTGCATATTGGGACCTTCATGGCTTCTCAGCCAGCCAATCATATCTGAGTCCTGGCACATTCAAATTTGCATATTGTTGCCTTCATGGCTTCCCAGCCAGCCAATCATATCTGAGTCCTGGCACATTCAAATTTGCATTTTGGGACCTTCATGGCTTCTCAGCCAGCCAATCATATCTGAGTCCTGGCACATTCAAATTTGCATATTGGGACCTTCATGGCTTCCCAGCCAGCCAATCATATCTGAGTCCTGGCACATTTAAATTTGCATATTGGGACCTTCGTGGCTTCTAAGCCCACCAATCATCTATGTCATATATCTCTAATATTTCATATTTTTATTTTAAATGGTCAGCTTTTCAAGATTCCCCTATGTCTTCTGAATAAAATGGTCTAAGAATGACTGTTTTAGCCCCTACGGTTAGAAATTTATGGCTGTTTGTTTGAGGGGAATTCTCACTATGAGAAATAGACTGCAAAAATCCTGTCTCTCTCTGTGCTGCATGTGTAAAAGCCTGCACTTAGTGCACCAGTTTTGGCGGGAAAAAGTACACAGCCCCTCTGATTGGTGGATTCAAATTTAGCAGCTCCCAGGCTGCTTGACTGACCTAGAAACTTGATTTTCTCTCCTGTGTGTGTGTGTGTGTGTGTGTGTGTGTGTGTGTGTGTGTGTGTGTGTGTGTGTGTGTGTGTGTGTGTGTGAGAGAGAGAGAGAGAGAGAGAGAGAGAGAGTTTTATGGGAGCATCTTATTGTATGATTTAAATTCAATATATTTAGACTGGTTGACTGAATTTGATCCCTGTGTGTGTGTGTCTCTCTGTGCTTGTGGGACTTTTGCAGCGGTCCATTTTGCTTTTCCAATTTTTCTATTTAAGTTATTACTATTGTGCTAAGTCATAGCATTTGTGCTGCTTTTCAGTATTTGTGCTAAATACAGCATTTCTGCTAAATCACACTATTTCTGCTATTTTATAAGATTTGTGCTAAATACAGCATTTGTGCTAAATCATACTATTTCTGCTATTTTATAGGATTTGTACTTAATATAATATTTCTGCTTAATTATAGTATTTCTGCCATTTTATAGTATTTGTGCTAAAACATAGTATTTCTACTAAATGCAGTATTTATGCTTAATAATTGTATTTCTATATATTTCTGCCAGGTCCCCAGGGAGTCAGTCCTAACATTCAAATTTACATATCAGGACCTGGACGGCTTCCCAGCCAGCCAATCATATCTGAGTCCTGGCACATTCAAATTTGCATATTGGGACCTTCATGGCTTCCCAGCCAGCCAATCATATCTGAGTCCTGGCACATTCAAATTTGCATATTGGGACCTTCATGGCTTCTCAGCCAGCCAATCATATCTGAGTCCTGGCACATTTAAATTTGCATATTGGGGCATTCATGGCTTCCCACCCAGCCAATCATATCTGAGTCCTGGCACATTCAAATTTGCATATTGTTGCCTTCATGGCTTCCCAGCCAGCCAATCATATCTGAGTCCTGGCACATTCAAATTTGCATATTGGGACCTTCATGGCTTCCCAGCCAGCCAATCATATCTGAGTCCTGGCACATTCAAATTTGCATATTGGGACCTTCATGGCTTCTCAGCCAGCCAATCATATCTGAGTCCTGGCACATTTAAATTTGCATATTGGGACCTTCGTGGCTTCTAAGCCCACCAATCATCTATGTCATATATCTCTAATATTTCATATTTTTATTTTAAATGGTCAGCATTTCAAGATTCCCCTATGTCTTCTGAATAAAATGGTCTAAGAATGACTGTTTTAGCCCCTACGGTTAGAAATTTATGGCTGTTTCTTTGAGGGGAATTCTCACTATGAGAAATAGACTGCAAAAATCCTGTCTCTCTCTGTGCTGCATGTGTAAAAGCCTGCACTTAGTGAACCAGTTTTGGCGGGAAAAAGCACACAGCCTCTCTGATTGGTGGATTCAAATTGAGAAGCTCACAGCTGTTTTACTGACCTAGAAACATGCTGTTAACAACCCCTGTTCACTTGCTGCTGCTGCTGCTGTGTGTGTGTGTGTGTGTGTGTGTGTGTGTGTGTGTGTGTGTGTGTGTGTGTGTGTGTGTGTAAAAGCCACCCCTGCACTAATTACTGATAGTTGAGAA
This sequence comes from Oreochromis aureus, assembly GCF_013358895.1. Classification (NCBI taxonomy): domain Eukaryota; kingdom Metazoa; phylum Chordata; class Actinopteri; order Cichliformes; family Cichlidae; genus Oreochromis; species Oreochromis aureus. The sequence goes on from NW_024108842.1 coordinate 95,087, forward strand.
CAAGTCTTTGTGTATTAACAGGTTTCCACTCTATGAAACCGATTTTTCTTACAAATATGATTTTTACATTAACATGTGGTTTCACAAAGTGTAACTGTTAAGGCTATAGTTTAGATGGTTGTCTTTAAAACCTTCACTGAAGAGTCTTGTTGGAGACAGCCACAGCTTTACCTCACTGTAGCAGGGGTGAACAAGTGGGTGCAAGTCCATTTAGGTCAGAATTCATATGATTACAACCAATATGTATTAGAATAAAAGAAATAAATGTGCAATGAACATGTCAGGAGTCACTGTTAAAAAGTCTCATGACAGTGGGGTTAAAGGACCTCCTGAACCTCTGATTCCTGCAGTGCAGTGAGGTGAGCCTCTGCAGCTCCTACTGTCCTGTGAGGATGCTTAGGTGATCACCAACACCAGCTCCTTGGTGTTGGTTTTCAGAAGAAGACTGTTCTTATTTCTGCAGTCAGTTAAATAAATCTATCATAATACAGTACATTTTAACATAATGACCTTATGTTTATTTATGTCTTTTAACCATTATTTCAAATTCAAAGAATCCTGTTTGAAACATTTATTAAACTTATAGAATTAAATTTCTGCTAGTTGGTTTTTGTTGCAAAAAAATCTAGTATAATAATATTAAATTTACATATATTTTTCACGTTTTCAATGCCAATTGTGTGTAACGGCGAAGTTTCCCACTACCCGTGAATGCCTCTTTTGTACGTCTCTGGCTGACTCCTGAATCTCCGCCCACTCTCTGCTTGATCCCTGCCGGTAAGCCTGCTTCTCTGTCTGTCTTCTCTGAAATAAAATGTCTATAAGCTGTTTGAGTGATTTACCCAGTTGTTGTTAGTGATTTATAAAGCCAGTCGAAGTATAAGTCATGTTAAAGTAACACAATGGCTGCTTTTTTAGTGAAACGTTGTAATTTTAGTATTTAAAAGGAGTGTTTGGTATGCTAGCCCTAACAACCTAAGCGCTAACGCCTAGCCTAGCTCCTATAGGCCCAGTGTGAAATTAATATGGTTCAT
>NW_024108843.1:0-42445 GCF_013358895.1 Oreochromis aureus
TGTATATTTGAATAAAGAAATCTTAAGAGAATCTGTCTCTCTCTCTACCACAAAATGATATAAATATATATCTTTCTGTAACTTAAGACTAAAGTCAGATCATTGCTCACCTTTCCCATACAAAACATCCCCAGATAACCACTGGGTTGTTTTTGCAGCTAGTATTCAATTACAGGGCGCACTTTTTTAAAAAATGGTAAATTGCCTGTTATTTAACGTAATGATTCATCTGCTTCAGCTGAATATTAAATATTTCCCAGAGCTGTGATGACTTTGATCAGAGTCTATTATTTACATCACAGCATATTGCAGAAGAATTAAAAGAAACCCTATGTGCTGTAAATGTGGCTGTAACTGTGTCTAAAGAACTAAGCTCTTGATCAAAATAAAAGTTATTTTTGGAAAAGGATGAAACATTTCTTGCTCGATTATTGGCTGAAAGTGATTAAAATTGTTTAATGTTGTGACACAGCCGGGCCTGCACTTTGAAGGGGAGGGAACATCTGTAAATGGAGGGAAAACATTCAAAGGCATCTGCTGAAATCGACCTCCACAACCCTGTGGGACAATCGAGACTTGTAGACAGGGTCTGCCCAGAATTACACAATAGTGGAAGTTGACAAATGGCTGGACCTGTGTGGTCTTCCTGAGCGGCCGGGTAAGCAAGGCATGCTGCTAGCATGTAGGGCCAAAAGTAGGGCCACCAGGATCAACCTCAACTCCTCAGTCTGGACCTGAGTCTATGACCTGTGAGGAGGGAGTACTTGACGGAAGGCACAGAGAAGAGCCTGTGGCCAGGGGTGCACCAGGTTGTTCAAGGCAGGGAGAAGAACAGAAGAACAGATGGCAATGTGTCGATTCTCCGAGAAAAAAAAGAAAAAAAGGTCTACTTCTGCCCTTCTGAAGCGGCTCCAGATCTGGTTTACCACCTGCTGGATGCTGGAGTCTCCACTCCTGTTGATTGGGCTCCCCCCTCGACCTGCTGTAGCTGTCAGGAAGCCTGGCGCACAAAGTGCTTGGAAGGCGAGTAGAGCAGGGATGAGCCCACCTGCCACAGTCTCATAGCTGCTCGTTCAGAGGGGGACCCTAGTCTCCCCCCTACCTGTTGATATATAGGCTACTGCAACCATGCTTTCTATCCAGATGATGACACAGAAACTGCTTGCAATACTTCGATGGTAAAGGGCATGATTGCGGATGCCGATGCGAGGTGCGCCTGCCTTCCCTGCACGTGCACCGCGGGCTCATGCCCTTCGCCACAACCCCTTTCAGCCCCCTCAGCCTCAGGAGCTGGACCTACGAGTGAAGCTGAGCGGTCAGAGGTACACCCTTAAAGGGCTGCTATCATGCTGCATGCATGTTTCTCACACAGCATGCTGGTGTTCTTAGCTTCTTGGTCTTGGGGTGCAGATGCTCTCTCAGCACAATTTACCACACTGCTGGGTGTTATATACACTAGTGTATTCAGCTCTGCTGTAATGTTTTGATCTGGATCTCACCATGGTGCACTTTGCTGGTGTGTTTCAGTAGTTTTGACACAACAAAAAGGTGAATGATGATGTTTTCAGGAAATAATATTGATCTGACAGATGGCTCAACCTGCAGGCGATATGGTACATATGACATGTAGTCTAGTGGTTTCAGGTCACTCTTTTTAATTCTTTTTAATTCTTCTAATTAGCACCCTTTGTTTCTCTGAGCAGACTGTGATGACTGCATGTGTGTAAGACTGTTGTTGGTGTATTTTTATCTGCAGAAAATCAGACACCACAAAATCTTCTGGCTTTAGGCACTCCAAGAAAAGAGGAAATGCAGCCTGTGGTTTCAACCCTGAAGTCTAACGTTTGTCTTCTTTAAAGTCCAACACAGCAGAGTGGAAGTATGCAGATATGACAATAATGTGAAAGTCAGTGTTAAAAGTAGCTTTATTGTGGTGATGACACATGCTGGACTAAAGAATAAATAAAGCATGTGGGCATCAAGAGAAACGGTGCAAAGCTTTGTTTCTCACGCTCATGTCTTCAGAGTCTCTGCATGGGCGTGCTGTAAATGTTCATTTATCTCTGAAATAAATAAAATCATCCATCACTCTCTCTTTGTCCATACAAAATCTATATACAGATATAAGTTTCTCCTTCTTGCAACTTCCAAACAGGCCAAAGTTCCTCACAGTATAACACAAAACTCCAAAGAAGTATAATCACTGTTTTGTAACCAAACAGAGGAGCCAGTAAATCATCTATACCTACTGATACTAATGTGTCGTGTTCGTTATTGGTGTTACAGAAATGGTTCCTACACCTGTGATGATGACGTCAGTGTTTGACTCCAAACTGTCTGCTGGACTCTGCGTAGTATCACAGAATCCCCACGTTTTTAGACCTTTAGATTCTTATATCTTGAAACGTTACCAACCTCATGGACATATTGATATGTACTGAAAGCGTTTGCACCTTTTGGTTACTTGTGGTTAACAAAGAAAGAGGCTGATCGATTGTCTGAAGAAGTTAGAATAGGACAATGATACTATTATTAACTGAGATGGCATCGATACCACTTTTATGTCCGATGAATGATATCATACATTTGGATATCGGCCAATACCGATATGAATCCGATATAGTGTGTGTTTTTTAATCAATAAAACAGTTTTTAATATCTTGCTGCATTTTGTATAAGTTCAAACTCAAGTTAAAAAAAAAACACTAAAAGCTATTCTGTTATACCTGTGTGCAAAAAAATACACTGCACCCAAAAATAATTCATAGTTCAGCAATACTGATCAATCTAATAAATTTAAACCTACTCCATCCTTCCTATTCTGGTATTTTAAAGAGTAAGCAAGTTCGAACTAATAGGGTTGCAAAACTCCCAACAAAAAAAAAAAAAAAAAATAAAGGGAACCACCACCTCATGATGACTTAATCGACGTAATCAACTTTTAATTTGATGCGAAAATTGAGATTCAACATTCTTTTCTTCAACAGAACCGCAGACTGCACAGATGGTACCTTCCCAAAGGAAAAGTACTAGCTTGAAGCATTAGGGTATATTAGACTTAACAGTTACCTATATACAATAATGGACTTCTATAACATTTTACATCAGATTAAAACTTTTGGGTGTAAGATCTCAGATAATTGTTATTTATTAAAAAGCTAGACATTTAAATGACAATAAGAAAGAAAAGCATGTGTCTTGTGCCCCTTTTCCCTGTTCTATTGCCCGCATCAGCCCCCTGGCTAAACTTTGCTAGATCCGCCCCTGCATTAGTTACCAGTCAAGTTCAGCAAAGAGAAAAGATCCTGGTGTACAAGTAATATTAAATAAATTCTGAGCAGCTTATCGAAAAACTAAGCGTGCTGCTGTTGTTCAGTCAAGAGGTTTCACTCTTTCTGATTAAGAGTGAGCCAAAAACTAAGCAAGAGAGACGGACTGCAATAACAGAAAAAGTCGATCAGCTGATCATTAATCAGTTTCACGATTGAAGTAACAGCAGGAGAGGGAGGGATAGAAGAAGAGGCAGATCGCGCCCATATATCGATTGTTAAGTTTAACGCTGGAATGCTTTACAAACATTCAGAGATGAACTTACACACTTGCTTTACTTCTCTCTGGGATAACTTTTCTCGGAGATGAAATACCAGTTTGGTAGCCGAGGCTCAAAATGCTCAACCAGACATCGACTGGTCTTGCACGCCCACAGCTGCTCTATCGGGTGATTTATACTGCTCCGGAATGCTCTGTTACGCGAGGTAGGCGAAGTTATGCCACGTCGCAGTTTTGTGACAGTGCTTTTTACCGATGTTTTCAATGGATGGGATTACATTTTTGTTCTCTCCCGATATCCCGATCCAGTAATTTAGGTCAGTATCGGACTGATACCGATCGTAATATCGGATTGGTCCATCTCTACTATTGACCTGACCTCATTCCAAAGTCAATGCCCAGAGAAGCTTAATCAAGTCTGTATGGTTTAATGAAGATTGTACCTTTAAGATCAATTGTTCGTATGATCCACTTGGTCACCTATAACATCTCACAAAGTTTCTGGCTTTTGAACCTCAACCCGTTGATGGGCAGTCTAAACACCCACATCCAGAGCACCTTGGATTTTGTTGAGAGGGATACGAGATGTTATTATGGAGGCAGATGAAACCATAGTTCTTGTGCAATGTTACATCTCACGAGGTCACCTGAATAAAGATCCATGTAGGATTGAGGCACAAGGAAGGGATCTCAAAACGCGTACTGGGTGACTGATAGTTGATGCCACAATCCACCACCTCCTGGTCAATGATGGTCATTCACAGTGGACAAAGATGGCCTCTTTCACTCCCTCTTTCAAACCGTCAGTCTTGTCTGTTTTAAAATGTGAACATTGGCACCTTCAAATGAGTGACTATTTCATGATGATACTTGGGAGCAAAATGAAACCAAAAATAAATAGTTTTGAGATCATTGTCCGTGCATAATCCTGGAGAGTGTGGTGGCTAGAAAAAGGAGAACAACACATTTTTGGGAAGACAGCATTCATGTATCGCTAACAAATGTCTGTGGATGTTCACAAACATTGGCTGATAAGATGACTCAAGATGAAATATTTCAACATTATGATGATCCACATACACTGCACAAATCACATAAAAAGTCTCTCTGAGAATAAAACATAACTATGAGCTGGTAAAATATGTCACCTGACCTGAAAACAACAGAAGGTAAGAAGAAAACATTAACAAGCAAGCTCTTGCATGTGTTTGCAGTGGACAGGAAATGTGAGCACGTCACACAACTGCTGTGGTCAAAGCTTACAGGAGCTGTTTGAGGTTTCTATAAAAAGGAAAGGAAGCTTCAGAGAGGCTTACAGTCAGAAGAAACACTCTGGTCTTGCTCTGTATTAAATGCAGATTCTCTTTTTATTATTGATGTAAAGTCAAAGTGTTTGAGATCAGCTGAGGATCAGAGTGCAGCAGGGCTGGATGAGGAGGATGGGGCACTCTTTGCTCTGCATGACGGGCTTATTGTAGCAACATTTGTGACATTGTTTGAATGGCACTGATTAATGAAAGTGTTTCTCATGTGTGAGGAATTAGAGTGTCCATCACTGGTTTGGAAGTGTTTATCTGAGAGTTTGGAACAAAAGCATATTTGTGATGTTTATGATAGTTACAGACAAATGTTGGCTGGTTCCTTTGGTTCAGTTTAGTCTGGAGTATACGTGATGAGCCGCCACCGCCAAGCTTGTTGCACTTGACTCATTTAGAAATTGTGTTCTGATATGTGTAATTTTTAAATAACTTTTATAACATTTATGACTATAATTTTAAAACCAAATAATTTTTTTTTCATGGTTCAAACTTTGTTACTTTGTTATGCACAGAAACAGAAAATACTCTTAAACTCTTAAAACTAATGTCCTAATTTTGGTTTTGTTTGATTTTCTGTCAGTTTGATCCTGATGATGATTTATCTTTACTTCATTTTCGGTACTCTCTTCTGCGTTAATGCTGATGGTGAGACATGATTATTTTCTCTCCTTTTTGTCCTGCTTGATGATCAATAATAAATAATTAGACTTTTATTTTTACTTTTTAATGTTAACAAAAAAGAAAATCGATTTTTAGGAAATACAAACATTTGCAGCTTGTTGATGTCAGAGACAGATCGATATCAGAGTAGTTTTATTATTGTAGAGTCTAGAGTAGGGTTAAATATAAACCACTTCCTTATTAATCAATACTCAAAACAGAATGAAGATACTCATTTGCATCCAATGTTGGATATCCGTAGGTTATTGTCTTTGGCTTTCCTCCAGATGAGAGGCATAAATTGACAGCACTGTTGCAGACGAGACAGGCATGCAGCTCCTCCCTCACTAACAACTGAATATTCATAATGTTCCAACATTTTACTAATAAAGGCCGAGGTCAGCAAAGCCCTCGTTTCACCAACATTGAATTATTTAACAGTTGATCAGAAATTCCTTGTATGCAAATTCTAACAACCTTTAATGCGTGAGAACTCAAGTTCATGCAAAGCACGCATAAAGAAGCCATCGACGCCAGATTTACGGCTCTCGCATGTACACTGTAAAAAAAATCCTAAAAAACAGTAATATTCCGGCAGCTGGGGCACCAAATAATACCATAAAATAACAGAAAATAACTTCTCCCATAAAATACGCTTATTTTCAGTAATGACAATACAGTTTGTGGGTCCCTAATTTCAACATGCTGGGATTTTGCCTTTTTCAAATGTTTTAAAAATTAAATTAGGAACATTTTAATGTGATTAAACAATGAAATTACCTATAAGTAGTTCAATGAATGCGGCAATATGAATAATAATACTTAAATGTACAGAAATATACAGTTAGCAGTTGGTTTAAATAAAATGGATTGCATGCCCTGGGACAAACTGACAGAAGCCGAGGCTGCGTCGTATCGCCTCGGCCATCGGCCAGTAGGTGGTAGGTGGTGAAGAGTCTTGACCAAGACACAATCCATCGAGAGTGTCAGGCAGGGCTCGAACCAGCAACCTTCTGATTACGAGGGCAAACTGCCAACTCTTGAGTCACCACCCACTTAGCTAAATGCTAATAATTATTATTATTTGATGTAAAAAAGTTTATGAGAATCATTTCATATATTTTTCCATAGCATTACATTCGAATTTAATAGTTCAATCTTTCAAATAACGGACACATATTTGTGAAATTATGATACATTTGTGAATATTTTTCACACTCTAAATATGCATATGTACAGACAACAATACATTTAAAAACAAGAAAAGAATTATGTTTTATTACATTTGAGGTGATTTTATGTTAATTTACATTTGAAATGTAAAATCACAGTCTCTCTTTATGTAAATTTAATGATATTCTAGAAAAACAGTACAAAACTGTAAAATACTTTTTATATTACAATTTTTTTACAGTGTATGCATTTTTGGACCTTTTGAAGTGTTTTTGCGCTTCTCCCTTTCCTGCTGAAACTCGCTCTCACTCCCTGCTGTATCCTTGCCACTTGCCAACCAATGAACATTCAGCGGATGCTGACATCATCAACTTCAAACAACGTGCAGTCAGGACCTGTAGGATGCACGAGAGCTATGTCAATGGGTGGGTCCCTCCCCTCATCTGTCCCAATGAAAAGTCTACACAGACATTATTTGCAGGACTCTGCTCTTGAAGCTGAATCCTGCTTCTGCTGAATAAGCTGAGGGTTTGACAGAGTTGGAGGGACACATAGTGCCACACTGCTTCAGAGATATTATTAAATAGTGATTAAAAATCTTTAAATAATATCAAACTTAAACATATTAAAATGTCCTTTTTACTGTCATAAAAGCGGATTAAAGATATGAATGCTGTATGAGACTCATTAACACTGGAAGTCCCAGAGAGCAGCCATTTGGCTTTTCTACCTATAAACCCGCCTTCCAGCCTAATATCCTTAATCACCTGTGAACCGCTGCTTTTGTTATGTAAATAAGGTGGGGCCATGCTGAGCCACTCTGGAGTGGTTAGTTTCCTGAGCTAACAAGGAAACGTAGGTTTCAGTTTGCCATCTTGGGAGAAATCAACACACATGGGTGTATTTCCTTTGTTGCTGAGATTTATTGATAAAAAACAGTACAAAATAAAAAACCCAAACCCAACCATTTTACAGCTTAATCTGATGATGTAGCACACAGAGCGGTAAATTAAACATTTTTATTCCTGTTGAATTATTTTATCATTGAGTCCACTCTCAGTGCTGCTGTTGCATTTCTGAGCTCTGAAACTTTAAAACTGGATCCATTTAAACCTTAAAAGGTTACAGAACCACAACAGCCTAAACAAGGAAACAGCAAATCACTTTAATTTGTTTGGAGATCAAAGTGAAATTAATTTGATTTGGTTTGGTTTTGCCAAATTCTGACCCTACCATCTAGATATTTGGGCAAGAAACTGAGACTAATCGAACCAGGCAATGTTTTTAAACATAGTTTTAAGCTCTGTTGTCCAGTTTGGTGAACCTGAATTATAGCCTCAGTTCCTGTTCTTGGCAGCAGGTGTGGCACCTGTGGTCTTCAGCTGCTATGTTTTACTTCAGCGTTAGACATGTTGTGCATTCCAGAAATATCTAGATACTTCGGTTTATTAGTGGTCTGACCATTGACATCGGTGTTTCACCTAGTGAACTTCACTCACTGGTTATTTTCTGTGACTATTCTCACCTTAAAACTGTAAATGATCATAAATGACGTCTAGCATCAGTCACATCTGTCACTTTGTGAAGCTGCAGTGTTAAATCTAGACATGGATCAGGAAACTAAACTAAACTAAACTAAACATGGTTTTAAGCACAAATGTTAAAACTATATTCTTCCTGTTTCACCACTTACTACATTCAAATAACTGCTGTGTTTGTGGCTGTACTGTATCCAAATGTTTAAGCTTCCAAATCAGCAGTGTTGGGTAAGTTACTTTAAATTAGTAACTTAGTTACATTACTAGTTACTTCTATCAAAAGTAACTCAGTTACTTAAGTTACTTGTTACTTTCAAAGTAACTAGTTACTAGGGAAAGTAACTTTGGTTTTACCAGAATTTCTTGTTAATGTGTTGCTTCCATAACTGGATACCCAGCAAGACTGCCAGTCTTCTAGCTTGCTTACTTGCCACAAGTGCACTGTGCCACCTACCAATAGAAAAGGATAATGCGCACATTTCCACGAGAAATCCCACGCCTGGACCGCCGCTGACCGCCGCATGATTCTAGCCCATGTCACAGCGCCATGCTTTACATCCAACACGAAAACTGCAGTCGAGTTGCTTTGACTGTACTCAGAACTCGGAAATTCTGCCTCGAATAGGAAGATGCAGGCAACACCAGACTGCAGATGAGCTGCATACAGAGCTGGACTGGGCATAAAAATCGGCCTGGCATTTTGACCAGAGACCGCCGCCATTAATGGAAAAATCATAAAGCCTTTTGAATCAAAACAACGCTGTTGTGACAGTGATGTACACTGTTTTGATGGTATATATGTATCAATCTATCAATCGCTTTTGTTGTAAAGATTCAGATAATTATGTTTTAAAAGCTTAGATATTTTAAATGAGAATAAGAAAGAAAAAGTACTTCTTTGTGCCCCCTCTCCTGTTAATGTCCCACTGGCAAAACTTTGCTAGACCCGCCTGCACAGGTACCAGCTGTCAGCTAGCATAGAAAAAGGATCCTGGTGTTATTTGTCTCTCAGAAACAGTTGATAACTTCGCTTCAACTCATTCATGTCTACCCTAAAAGGTAAACCCTGTTTCTCCATCACCTGTTCAGCTCTTGATGATTCAGGCGACATCTCCTGGTTTCAGCTTCATGTTTCCTCACCACATATCCAAATCCAATATCATGACCAGCAGCTTTTTACAGCTGTGGCTCCAGCAAACATCAGCTGATACTAGAAAATTAATATTAAATAAATTCTAACAACAGCTGATCAAGCTTTAAACGTGTTGCTGTTGTTTAGTGCGACATCTGCGTTTCCTCTTTCTGGCGCAAAGTGGGCGATAAAACAAACAGAGAGAAAAAGCCGATCAGCTGATCATTGATCAGTTTCATGATTGAAGTAGAAACGGGAGAGGAGGGGAGAGAATGAGAAGAAGAGCGTGCTGTGCAGCAAAGACACGAATAACTCCAGCTTTTGTGTCTCATTGTAGCTGAAGTTTTCAGCTCAATACTTAAAATGCCTAATATTTTCTCTGAATACGAGACGCATTCCGCTTTTACGGGACGGTTGGCAACTCTAATAATTAACCTTATGAACAAAATAAAGTTCAACATCAGTAACATAGCACTACCAGCTGTATAGAAACTCCTGTCATGCTAGCTAGCACCCAGTACAAAAGTCAGCATAACGAAAATAAACTCCACCTAAACTTGGTCATATCGACCCAGATAGACTGCAGTTCACCTGACCTCGGACCAGCGCCGCCTCGGGTCTCTCCTTCGCCTCCCCTTCCTCATCCACCCGGTTGGCCTCCACCACTTGCTAATGTTACTGAATCTGTGGAGCCCGCCCATTGCCACCACACGAGCTAACTAATAACAACCCCTATCTCAAATCCCAGTAACGATTAACGCGTCCTGATTTTTAGCATAATAACTAGTTACCGCTGCTATTACCACAATAATGCGTAGTTACTGTAACGTGTACTAATAACGCGTTAGTCCCAACACTGCAAATGAGTTAATATCATCTGATTTTTACTGCAGCTGTTCTCACTGAAAAAGCAGTTTATGTAAGAGTCATATGGTCGTAAAATCACTTTTAATCCGCTTTTGTTATTGAGTTTTCAGTCTGTACTTTGAAAATAAATGTTTATCTGCTAAAAGTTTGAACATCTTGTCTTTTAAAGTTAGAGTTTTGTTTGATTTCAGCATCACTTCCCATGAGCTTTTAGCAACTGGACCGGGTGTGGTTTATAAGTGATGGAATAACGCGTACAAGTAACGCCGTGTAGTGGCGTTCTAATGCGTTACTTTTTCAGTAACGAGTAATCTAACCATGATATTCCTTACGCTACAGTTACTAACAAGAAAATGCGGTCCATATTATTTTTCAACAAACAGATGGTTGAAGCTGTGCTCAGTCACCGCATCTTATATCAGTTGCACGGAAGTAGCTGACTACGTAGTAATCCTGGGACGCTACAGCCAGCAGCTGTGCGCTCCCACGGACGCAGTCACGATCACTGTCTAGCACAAACTACCTGGAGCTAAGGGGGCAAAACAATGCACGAGTGCTGCTGTTTGACTGAGGAAGAATAAAAGTAGCTGTGGTAAAGCCAATCACACTACCACTTAAAGACAAAGCAACAAGGTGATATATACCAGTTTTTAAATTGTGTTGATAGGCCACGTAAAACCAGAGTCATGATAAACAATATACTACGCAGCGCTCCTGAATAGTTTTCACACGCTTACTGTCTAAGGACAGCGCTAGCAAGCTTCTGCTTATGAGCAAAAACTAAAACACAGGGGATTGACGGGAGAGAGAGAGAGACAGCAGAAAAGAGAGAGCGTAGTTTTGAGATGAGAGATTTGTGACGTCAGCGTGTTTGGAGTGTGTAGTTAATGTGTTGTGTTGTCAGTTAGTGTGTAGTGTTGTGGATAATTTTGTGTTGTGTGTCAGAACAATGAGGTGATCTGGTAGAAACAGCAGTGATCACACCTGCTGCTGTCAGGCCTGCCTGTATCAGGCTGTGATGTTCTCCTTTATAGTGGACAGAAATTATGGAGTGGCACAAATAATTTGTGTGGCATCTTGCTGAATGTAGAACAGCTGATTGTTCTGTAAATAGTTTGAAAAGTGGTGATTTAAAAATCAATGTAAAAGGTAAAATGGCTCCAAATAACTGTTTCCAAAACTTGTGCATAGGATTTAAAATTGACAATTAATATTTGCATTTAAAGTTATGAAATATGATTCATTAAAGCATGTTTTGTGGTTGTTACAGTAAAATATAACTTTTTCTACTCTGATTTTTAGGTTTTTGTCTGATTTTTAGATCAATTGTGTTAATACAGTATGTCAAAATGAAAACATGACTGTACTTGTGACACCTGTGAGGTTGTGCTGAAAAAGGATGATACCCAACAAGGCAAAGTAAATAGTAAGGTAAAATGGAGGGAGAAAATCAGTAGTTAAAAATGGCCATCATACCCTGGACCCCTAGAGGGTTAAAACATTTTAAAGTAACGCAATAGTTACTTTTCAAGTAATTAATTACTTTTAGAATATTGTAACTCAGTTACTTTTGAAGAAGTAACTAGTAACTATAACTAATTAATCAAAGTAATTTTGCCCAACACTGGTGGTTACAGGATGCTAAAACAATGTCATTCTCTACAATTATAACAGTATAGCTACTTACATGGCACCTCTTCCAGCTGTCTTAGGTGAGAGGCGGGTACAGACAGGTTACATCAGGGGTTAAAACACCTTAATTAGTTCCAGCAGTGTCTGCATGCAGGTAGAGGGAGTTTGGTTTTACCTTTTAGATATATTTATTGACATTTACTGTCCTTTATTCACATCTGTGTGCTTGAGGTTTGGAAACTATTTATTAAAATTATACCTTGAAATAATCTTTATATGTGAGAAGACAATGTGATAATACTGACGGTTTATGACAAAGATGATGATGATGATTTAATAATAACAATATTTAAATAAAATAAATGTTACATTTAAAAAACAAGTCTTGGACTTGTGATCTCCTCATTTCCTCTTAACCTCATAGTCAGCTCATACATATGTGTAATGAAACTGTCTGTCTGTTATATTAACAATAGAATCAAAAGGCAGGTATTTTCATAAAATCTGACAAACATATTGTGACCAGGTTAAGTTGCTATTTGTGCAAAAGGAAGGAAGCAGAGAAGAAGTTTTAAAAACTTTGCTTCCTCTACAGCTCTTGGTATCTACAAAGGTTTACCTCTTGTACAGAAAGTTACCATCGCTTTGTGGACGCGTCACTGGATGTGGGAGGATGGACACTTTGCTCTGTGAGTCAATGGCTTGTGAGTACATCACTGACTTTCATTGTTTGATTCATACTGATCCAAAACATGTTTTAGTAGTATAAGAAATATATATCAAATACGAAATTACCAGTCGTGATCAGAGAGGACTCTCATGTTTTGTTACCAACATGGTTGTTTGTAGACTGATTAGATTTTAGTAATTGACCGACTGAGTGGGAGTTGGTTTAGTTTATCTAAGAAAGGTTTGTTTCTCCATCAGTGATAATTTGATGCTTACAACCATAGCAGCCACTGGTACAACCACGCGTTTGATTTATGATTTGAGTGTCTTAGTTTGATCATGTCTGAAGCCTGTGTCTTTTATTGTAGTGCTCACACCTCCACCGGACATGCTCAAGGTGACTGAACAGTTTTCACTTTTTCTGCTTAATTTATTTGCAAAGATTAATCAAAATACCGTATAAATCTTAATTATGTTGACTTATGTTTTATATCATTTATTATTCAGTGGGCGGAACATACCGTCAGATTGTGTTTGTTCATAAAAGTGTTTCAGATTGTTAACTTTGTGGTTGTGTTGATTCTGATGCTGTGTTAACTATTGAACCCAACTGATCAGTTTTTTTCATTGGAGAGTTGTTACCTTCAAATGTGACATGAATGAAGGAGAAGATACTGACTGGGCCACAATAATAATAGGAATGGTCAGGATTTCTCCCTTACAACACACAAAAGACAAGAACTTTAAACCGCTCACATCGTCACAGTGTGAAATATCAGTGCCTACGTAGGAAGAGTTCACATGATACAAAGAACAGCATGTCTCTATAACTGTATTAGGTAAGTCCCTCAATGCCAGGGTCGTTATGATTCATGTTGACATAAAACATTGAATCATAAACTTCTGAGTACATTTAATGTTGTCATTGAAACTGTTTTTAATCTGATGCACTGAAACTTGAAACATTAAGAACCATTGTTTTATCAATACTGTTCATAGTATGCAGAGCACTACAAGACTGTAATTTCACATATTTCAATAGTACAGTATTTGTAGAGACTGTGTTTAATGTATAACAAGAATAGCTGTGGATTAAATTCATTTTAAATAAGGAAAAGCACATCGAAAAAACTCCATAAAATTCTATGATGTTTCTGTTATCTAAACCTGAAACTAGCTGATCACTCTTAACCCATCAATAGGTTTCCTCCAACAGTGAACTGCATTAGTTTACATTCAGTGACTTCTTCCAGGCCACAGAGATTGACGCATTTATATGTGTTTATTTAGAGATCTAACCTGAATTATTTTGCGCTCTGGCTCATGTTGAGACAGAGAGTTTATCTTAAAGGAGAAAATGATTAATTCTAGATTTCATGAATTTGAAAGTCGAAAACATCATTTAAAATGAGGAAATGTTTTTGTACTTTATAGTGGACTGGATAATATTTTCTTTCCTTGTTTTCATAACAGCAGATAAAACCTAGCCACACCTGACAGCAGGGAACAATGGTCCATGTTCCAGTGTGTGACATTGACCTGCAGAGCTCTGATGTGATGGAAATATGAGTGGTTCAGACGAACCTAAACAACCTCTGAAGTTCAAACTAGAGATCAAACAAACAGAGATAATGAGTATCTCAAGGAGGAATCTACAGATGAGGAAGAAGAGAAACCCAGTGTCATACTAATTGATATACACATGTCACCCATTGAGATAACCTGTGAGTTCAGTAATTAGTTTGAACATACATTCACCTATGATTATCAAACATACAATGTGAAGTTTTCTGTGTTGATTTCATGTTTTCATTTGTATCTCAACTGTTAAGTGTAAACAGTTTAATGTTGTTAGAAACAACAACCAACTGGCCTCAGATATCTGAGGACGTACCTGACATGGAGGTAGGAAGGAGGAAACCACTGAGTAAGGAATGGAGAGGACCCAACACCTACACAGTGGACACACACACAATGATGTGACATCTAGAGTTTGAGTCCAGCAGGAGGACTACACGTGTGGAGTCGACGAGACAGACCTATATTCTTCAACAGAGGAGGAAGCTTCACATTGTTGTGATCATGCAAGTCATGTTTGTTGTGTGATCATTTGACAAAATGTCATAATGGTCAGCACAGGATGAATTCACTGTCTAAAGCATGTCTCATTGTTAGTCAGACAAAGAGCTTTGCAGCGATAGTAGCCTCATTGTAGACAGTTTGTCACCACTTCAAAGTCATCAACTTTCAGCTGGTAGACGCCAATGCTGACCTGTTGCCCACTGTCTGAGGACAATAATAATAGAAATAAAACATTTTAAAAAACATAGTATTCTTCAAACTTCCTCAAGAAACGACAAGAAATCTACAATTTCTTATACTATATTTACAAATTGATTTCTATAATTATAAAAATCATTCTGGCTTATGATCTCAACAAATACTGCTGTTTGTTACAATTGATTTAAAACACATGATCATTTAATACAAAAAAAAGAAAATGTTTTACAATCAGAAATGCTAGAACAATTTATTTAAAGTTGATATTTTAAAGTCTTTATATTGCATTATGACTTTGTGTGTAATTTTCATTCCTTTAACCAACTTCTTTCTGTGAATGAGGGCTTTCGCCGTGGCCTCAGAATCTCATCTCTGCTTTTTGGATGATGTGGTTCTGTTGGTTCATCAGGTGAAGGCCTCCAGCCGCACTGGAACAGTTCGCAGCCGAGTGTGAAGCAGCGGGAATGAGGATCAGCACCCAAATCTGAGGCCATGGTTCTCAGCCGAAAGGATGGAGTGCCCACTCCGGGTCGGGGATGAGTTCCTGCCCCAAGTGGAGGAGTTCAAGTATCTCGGGTCTTGTTCGAGTGATGGGAGAAGGAGCCGAGATCGACAGACGGATTGGGCTGCGGCTGCAGTGATGCGGACGCTGCACCGGTCCGTCGTGGTGGAGGAGCTGAGGTAAGGAAGCTCTCAATTTACCGAGTCATCTACGTCCCTACCTCACCTATGGCCACGAGCTGTGGTAGTGACCGAAAGAACGAGATCGCGGATACAAGCGGCAGAAATGAGCTTCCTAAGGGTGGCTGGCCTCTCCCTTAGAGATAGGGTGAGAAGTTCGCCATCCGGGAGGGGCTCAGAGTAGAGCCGCTGCTCCTCCACATCGAAAGGAGCCAGTTGAGGTGGTTCGGCAGAAGAAATTTATGTGTGCCTATGCTGGCCAAGCACCAGAAGTTGCTATCATACGGCTACAGAGAGCAAAACCAGAAGAGCAGCCATTCTCCACCATGAACTATGGTAAAACAAACCCTGCTCACGCTTCACAGATGACAGCTTACGTTTTGTGTAAAGATGAAAGTTACTGCATTGGGAAGCGCCAGATTGCAGACGCTGTGCACACAGGTTCATGAGCAGAAGTCCCATTGTACCACGGCAGACCCGATAATGTTTGTATGAACACGCTTTTGAAGCATTACATTATGGACCACTACGCATTCACTTTTTGTTTTTTGTTATTTTTACACAGTGTTCTGAATTATGAACAATGGTCTACAGCCACCCGTGTATTATTACACAAACTTTGCTGTGACATTCAGATAACTATTTAATAAAAGCTAAATATTTTATATGAGTAAGAAAGAAAAGTATCTTGTGTCCAATTTTCTGTTAATGCCCCAGCTGCCCCCCAAAAAGCTTTGGTTAGATCCGCCCCTGCACAGTTACCAGCTGTCACACAAAAAGCGAGTTTGGTCTTGTCTCAGAAACAACTCATAACTTCCTCTCAACTCATTCATGTCACCTAAAGTGTAAACCTGCTTCCATCACCAGTTCAGCCTCTGATGATTCAGTAAGGACATCCCTGATTTCATCTCATGCTCCAGCGCATCAGCTGGAGTTACCAGAAATTAAAATCAAAAGAATTTAACAACAGCTGATCAAGCTAAACGTGCTGCTGTTGTTTAGCCGCCATAAATAAGAGCTTAACAGCCGATCATTGATCACCAAGGTTTCTTATGATTGACGCTTCAACACGCGAGAGAAGGATACACAGGGGGAGTTTCAGAACGACAGAATAAATCATAATGTTTTCTGAATGTGGGTCGTGATTCCGTTTGGTACGCACGGCAACCTAAGGAACTGTCCTAATGAATAAAAATAAAGTCCAACGTCAGTAACTTAGCGCACACAGCTGTATATAAACTCCGTGGGCATTACGATTGTAAAGGTCAACGAAAATAAACAAGCGCACCCCAAACTCGGTTTATATCTGACCCAAATAGAGTGTCTATAACTTCTACTGAACAGTTCACCTCACGCCCTGCCTTCGTTTCCAGCATCATCGCCCATATAAACTAAAAAATAAGTCCAGCTAAAACACATACTGTTTCCATGAAGCGACCGGTGCTGACACGGCCACCCGCCAATATAAGCCAAGCCTGGGTGCTTTTTCACGAAGGTCGCGCATGTAGCTAACTGAAAGAAGCGCCATAAGAATGCTACTGGGCAACACATAAAGAGAACCACAAATAAACTACACCTAAACTCGGGTTTATATCTGGACCAAATAGAGTGCAGGTCATAACTTACCTGAAATTAGTTCACCTCACGCCTCCTGCCGTTTCCAGCATCATCGGCTCCATATAAACGAAAATAAGTCCAGCTAAACATACTGTCGCGAAGCGACTGGTGTTGACACGAAGCCACCCGCTCAATATGCTGCTTCAAAGTTAATTTGCGTTTCATGTTGGCTAACCATGCAAGGCTTAGTTAGCATGGCTATCAGCAACACATAAGAGAACTGGGTTACAACAAATCACATCTTAAACTCGGTTTATATCTGACCCAAATAGAGTGCAGTTCATAACTTCTACCTGGAAATTCAGTTCACCTCACGCCCTGCCTTCGCTTCTGCATCGTCGGCCCATATAAAACGAAAAATAAGTCCAGCTAAAACACATACTGTCGGCGAGCGACTGGTGCTGACACGCAGTTTCACCTCGCCTCAATATAAGCCAAGCCTGGGTGCTTTTTCACGAAGGGTCGCTAGCGGCGCTAGCTAACTATAGCTAGGGCGCTGAGCTAGCTAGCCGGCCATCAGCAACACACTAAGAGAACTGCTGCTAAATAAACTACACCTAAACTCGGGTTTATATCTGACCCAAATAGAGTGCAGGTCATAACTTCACCTGAAATTCAGTTCACCCTCACGCTCCTGCCTTCGCTTTCCCTGATCCACGATTGACCTCGCGCTAGCAAACACCGGTCGATCGGGCGGTCGCGGCATGTCCTTTCTGTCATACACCGTGGATAGCTGCCACTGTTGTAGCTCCGCATTATAGCACCACCAAACAACCTCAGTTATTTTTCCACATCCAGCTGTAACTCCGATTCTGTGCGAGCATTTGCAGAGACCGGGAGGTGAAAGCGAGAGAGAGTCCCCTCGCTATCCATTTGCAGCCGCGCGGCAGTTAGCTAGGTAGCCGCTAGGCTGTCAGGCAGGACCGAGGTCGCCAGAGCACTGTCGCTAAATATGGGATGTCTTGATAAAACAAGCAGATATTTGAAGTTTACACACCTACATTCTCGCCTGAAAATATCTTAAAAGTTTATTTTTGTGACCCTAGAAACACGAATAAAAGACATATAAAACGAAGTGGTGGCCGCCATTGTTCACTCTGCAGAGGCGTGCTATGAATTGTGGGATATGGAGTTTTCACACATAGAAGCATTGTGTTTACGAATTATTCAATGGTTCGCGTAACCTTAAAAACCTCCACGGTTCCTGAAAGCAGCGAGGCTAGCGCGCATTGATATTGTCATCATACGTATCCAAATAAGGGTGACAGGCTGTACCACTCCCGCATACCACTAGAGAGAGCCAACACACCACAAATGAAGTTCGTTTATTTAGGCGCCAAAAGATGAATTTGGCGTCTAAATTTGCACCTAAAAATATTTAATATTTAAATTTTGAAAAAATACTATAAGCGAGCACAACACTGTAATTTGACACAAATACTATCATTCGGCAGAAATACTATGTTTCAGCAGAAATACTCTGGTTTAGCACAAATATTATAACATAGCAGTAATACAATTATATAGCAGAAATGTTATATTTAGAAAAGAAAATATAATATAGTAGAAATACTATGATTTAGCAGAAATACTGTAATCAGCACATATACTGTGTAACATGACAGAAATTCCTCCACTTAGTAGTAATACTGTAACATAAAACAAATGTTATGATTTGGCACAAAACCATAATTTGGCAAAATACTATGATTTAGCAGAAATACTATGATTGAGCAGAAGTACTAAGATGTAGTAAAAGTACTTTGATTTAACAGAAATACAATTATGGAGGAGTAATACTTTAAAATGGAGAAATATTGATACACACACACACACACAGAGCCTAAAGGAACAGTATTTGTGCCATGGTGTTAACAAGAATCTGAGGTCCATATTAGAAAAGCTGCTAAAATCATAAAAGTTTGCAGAATTGTAATAAATGATGAATATGAATTAGTGGTCTGTGATAGTGTATTAATTTGTAGGAAAAAAAACATGTTGCCCAAGGTGTAATTGAACCCATGACCTTTGGGTTGCAGACCTGTGTCATTACCAACCGCGCCACTGGGAAAGAGAGCGTAGCCTGGAAAACAGGGTGATGAGCAGTCAGAATTAGATTGCGGTGAGAGGCGAAAACGCTGTTTTTGCAGTTACAAAACGCCGGTAACTCAAAAACTAGGTGGACTAGAAGCATAATTTTGTACTGGGTGAATCAGCGGACTTTCGTGTACTTTGACTGTGATTTGCATTGTTTTGTACATCTGTCGCTGAGATATGACGAGAGAAGAAAGGGCAGACCTCAGATATGATTATTGGCTGGGAAGCCGTGCAGGCCCTGATATGTAAATTTTATATGTATCAGTCCTCACAGAGGATTAGCTGCCTGGGACCTGGCAGAAATATATACAAATAGTATGATTAAGCATAAATACTACATTTAGTAGAAATACTATGTTTTAGCACAAATACTATAAAATGGCAGAAATACTATAATTAAGCAGAAATACTATATTTGGCAGAAACACTATATTTAGTACAAATCTTATGAAATAGCAGAAATAGTATGATTTAGCAGAAATGCTGTATTTAGCACAAATACTGAAAAGCAGCAGAAATGCTATGACTTAGCACAACAGTAATAACTTATAGAAAAATGGAAAAGCAAAATGGACAGCTGGAAAAATCCTGAACATGCTAAGGGTCCCTCAAATCTAATTGTTAATTGAAAAAAAAAAATCAGCAAAAAGTATAACAGTCACACAATCACAAATATGGGCACATATGGAAACACACATGCACAGAGAGACACACACAGGACCAAATTCAGTCAACCAGTCTAAATATATTGAATTTAATGATATAATAAGATGCTCCCATCAAAAGGCTCTCTCTCTCTCTCTCTCTCTCTCTCACACACACACACACACACACACACACACACACACACACACACACACACACACACAGAGCCTAAAGGGAACAGTATTTGTGCCATGGAGTGTTAACAAGAATTGAGGTCCATATTACAAAAGCTGCTAAAATCATAAAAGGTTGCAGAATTGTAATAAATGATGAATATGAATTAGTGGTCTGTGATAGTGTATTAATTTGTAGAAAAAACACATGTTGCCCAAGGTGTAATTGAACCCACGACCTTTGGGTTGCAGACCTGTGTCATTACCAACCGCGCCACTGGGAAAGAGAGAGCACCTGGAAAACAGGGTGATGAGCAGTCAGAATCAGATTGCGGTGAGAGGCGAAAAACGCTTTTTGCAGTTACAAAACGTCGTAACTCAAAAACTAGGTGGACTAGAAGCATAATTTTGTACTGGGTGAATCAGCGGACTTTGGTGTACTTTGACTGTGATTTGCATTGCTTTTGTACATCTGTCGCTGAGATATGACGAGAGAAGAAAGGGCAGACCCCAGATATGATTGGCTGGCTGGGAAGCCGTGCAGGCCCTGATATGTATTTGTATGTATCAGTCCTCACAGAGGATTAGCTGCCTGGGGACCTGGCAGAAATATATAGAAATAGTATGATTAAGCATAAATACTACATTTTTTAGAAAAACTATATTAAGCACAAATCCTATAAAAAGCAGAAATACTATATTAAGCAATATAAATATCCTCTAAAAATCCTATAAAAAGCAGTAAAACTGTACTATGATTTGGTAGAAAACCCTAATTAATCAAAAATACTAAATTTGGCAGAAATAGCAGAAACACTATATTTAGCACAAATCTTATGAAATAGCAGAAAGAGTATGATTTAGCAGAAATGCTGTATTTAGCACAAATTCATAAAATAGCAGACATAGTATGATTTTGCAGAAATGCTGTATTTAGCACAAATACTGAAAAGCAGCAGAAATGCTATGACTCAACACAATAGTAATAACTTAAATAGAAAAATTGGAAAAGCAAATGAACAGCTGAAAGAATCCTGAACATGCTAAGGGTCCCTCAAATGTAATTGTTAAATGAAAAAATCAGCAAAAAAAAGTATAACAGTGACACAATCACAAATATGGACACATATGGAAACACACATGCACAGAGAGACACACACAGGATCAAATTCAGTCAACCAGTCTAAATATATTGAATTTAAATCATATAATAAGATGCTCCCATAAAAACTCTCTCTCTCTCTCCCCTCTCTCTCACACACACACACACACACACACACACACACACACACACACACACACATAGGAGAGACAAGCAAGTTTCTAGGTCAGTCAAGCAGCCTGGGAGCTGCAATTTGAATCCACCAATCAGAGAGGCTGTGTACTTTTTCCCGCCAAAACAGGTGCAGCTGTTTTTTACACTCAGCACAGAGAGAGACAGGATTTCTGCAGTGTATTTCATAGTGAGGATTCTCTCAAACAAATGGCCATAATTTTCTAAACCGTAGGGGCTAGAACAGTCATTCTTACACCGCTTTGTTCAGAAGAGATGGGGAATCTTAAAGTGTTGACAATTTATCATTAAAATATGAATTATTAAAGATATTTGACTTCTAATGCACCATAACTGAGTAGAGGCGAAGCAAAAACTGCCTTGACTTGCCCTCAAACAACGCTTTCTAACTCTAAATCTATTTGGAGTATCGATATCATTCTTTTCACCGTAAGAGACAGCAGGCTTTGGTGAACAGTCATGGAAATTTTCAGGTCTCTGTGGAAATCCATCAAAAGATATGACGAGAGAAAAAGTGGTTCATTTCCAGAGTTTGAAATCTGAAGAAATCTGAGCGAAGGACAAATTTCCTACCTCAAACAAGTCTAACTCATTTCAAATGGTAATAGGTGAGAAAAAATTTTGAATTGTGAGCGTCAGGAGTGTCTGAAGATATATTGGGACAAGCCTCATGTCTTAACTTCGCTTGTTAGGAGATATGACGATTCGAATATGCCTCTCATTACAGAAATCAAGCGGTGATTTTGAACAAACTCTCCATTGACTTTCTATGGAGAGTTTTCAGACTTTGTGTTGGTCTGAGGAGATTTGCCAAAATTCTATAAATCCCACAACAATGATAGTGACATTTTCTGAAAGCCAGCAAAAATACCTACGTTTTGATGTATAATTTGTGGAAGTTGAGTGAAAATTGAGCGAGTAGCAAGAAGTTGTTCGACATGAAGAGAAAATTCAAAAAGGTACAGTGGCTCACTTAGAACCAACTGCATAGCAACCATAACAACGCATGTATTTTGTGAAAATCACAAAGATGAAACTCAAAACTTAAAGAGGGATAAGATGAAAACGGTAACAGATATGAAAAAGCTGAATCATTCATGAATAGCCCAATAATTTGTGAACATTTTAAAATTTGAATGGTTGTTCTAGGTGAAAGTATGAGAAAGTAGTTAAGTTTCAAAACAAGCAAGTTTTAGCAGAATTGTGGAAGTTTCCCATTCATTTCAATGGGACAAATTAAAGGAAAAATGTAATATTTTAAAAAGTATAATAGCAGAAAATACCAAAAGTCATAGCTGGAATTAGCAGAAATAGCAGAATATTTTAAAATTTGAACGGTGAAAATCGGCACAAAAATTGTTAAAGTAGTTAAACGCCAAAAAAACGCACGGAAGCAACTTGAAGAAGAACTAGAAAATTTGCATTTCCTATGAAAATGCAGTGTGGATGCTTTAAAGCTGAAGCTGTCTGCTGAAACTAGCTGAAAAAGCTGAAAAGTTGCAGAAATTGTAAAACTTTGCAGAAGCAAAGGAACTTTGCTAAAATGTAGTGACTTAGCAGAACTGCAATATCTTAGAGGAAACATAATACTTGGCAGAAATACAATAGCATAGCAGAACTTAGCAGAAATATTGTAACTTACCAGAAACACGATAACTTCTCAAAAATACAAGAATTTAGGAGAAATTGTATAAGATAACAGAAAGAATATATTTAGCCAAACATTCTTAAACATTACAGAAATACTATGATTTAGAAAAACAGTACAACATAGCAGAAATGCTGTGATTTACCAGAGACACTGTAATATACTATGAATATTTTAATTTTATATGAATACTATGTTTTAACAAAAATACTCCAGTTTAGCACAAATATTATAACATAGCAGAAATACTATTCTATAGCAGAAATGCTATATTTAGAAAGAAAAATATAATATAGTAGAAATACTATGATTTAGCAGAAATCCTACAATATAGCTTAATAACAATGATTTAGAACAGATACTATGATTGAGCAGAATAGTAATAACTTAAGTGAAAATATTGGAAAGGTAAAATGACAAGCTGAATAAAAGGAACATGGTTAAGTTCGCTGAAAACTAT
Source organism: Oreochromis aureus (assembly GCF_013358895.1). Classification (NCBI taxonomy): domain Eukaryota; kingdom Metazoa; phylum Chordata; class Actinopteri; order Cichliformes; family Cichlidae; genus Oreochromis; species Oreochromis aureus. The sequence continues at coordinate 23,435 of NW_024108843.1, forward strand.
TTGTTATTCACCTGTGAAAAAAATAAAACAAAAATACATTTAGAAGAAAAACAAATAAGAACAGTCAACAGATACATAAGAAATCAAATATAGATACACAAATGTACAGAGAGAGACACACAGGCAGGGTCTATGCCAGTCAACCAGTCTGAATATATTACATTTTTATCCAACAATGAGATGCTACCCTAAAAAGGGTCTTTCTGTGTCTCTCTCTCTCTCTCTCACACACACACACACACACACACACACACACACACACACACACACACACACACACACACACACACAGCAGCAGCAGCAGCAGCAGAAAGTGAACAGGGGCTGTTAACAGCATGTTTCTAGGTCAGTCTTGCAAGCCTGGGAGCTGCTAAATTTGAATCCACCAATCAGAGAGGCTGTGTGCTTTTTTCCCGCCAAAACTGGTGCACCAAGTGCAGGCTTTTACACATGCAGCACAGAGAGAGACAGGATTTTTGCAGTCTATTTCATAGTGAGAATTCCCCTCAAACAAACAGCCATGAATTTCTAACAGAGGGGCTAAAACAGTCATTCTTAGACCATTTTATTCAGAAGACATAGGGGAATCTTTGAAATGCTGACCACTGAAAATAAAAATATGAAATATTAGAGATATATGACATAGAGAGATTGGTTGGCTTAGAAGCCATGAAGGTCCCAATATGCAAATCTGAATGTGCCAGGCCTCAGATATGATTGGCTGGCTGGGAAGCCATATGCAAAAAGCAGTAAAACTGTACTATGATTTGGTAGAAAACTATAATTAATCGAAAATACTATATTTGGCAGAAATACTATTTTTTAGCAGAAACACTATATTTAGCACAAATCTTATAAAATAGCAGAAATAGTATGATTTAGCAGAAATGCTGTATTTAGCACAAATACTGAAAAGCAGCAGAAATGCTATGACTTAGCACAATAGTAATAACTTAAATAGAAAAATTGGAAAAGCAAAATGGACAGCTGCAAAAAGTCCCACAAAGCACAGTGAAAGAGATACACACAGGAAAAAATAATAGTCAACCAGTCTAAATATATTGAATTTAAATCACACAATAAGATGCTCAGGATAAAAACTCTCTCTCTCTCTCTCTCTCTCACACACACACACACACACACACACACACACACACACACACACACAGGGAGAGAAAATCAAGTTTAGGTCAGTCAAGCAGCCTGGGAGCTGCTAAATTTGAATCCACCAATCAGAGAGGCTGTGTACTTTTTCCCGCCAAAACAGGTGCAGCTGTTTTTTACACACATGCAGCACAGAGACAGGATTTCTGCAGTGAATTTCATAGTGAGGATTCCTCTCAAACAAATGGCCATAATTTCAACCGTAGGGGCTAGAACAGTCATTCTTACAATCGCTTTGTTCAGAAGAGATGGGGAATCTTACAGTGTTGACAATTTATCATTAAAATATGAATTATTGAAGATATTTGACTTGTAATGCACCATAACTGAGTAGAGGCAAAGCGAAAACTGCCTTGACTTGCCCTCAAACAACGCTTTCTAACTCTAAATCTATTTGAGTATCGATATCATTCTTTCACCGTAAGAGACAGCAGGCTTTGGTGAACAGTCATGGAAATTTTCAGGTCTCTGTGGAAACCATCAAAAAGATATGACGAGAGAAAAAGTGCCTCATTTCCAGAGTTTGAAAGCTGAAGAAATCTGAGCGAGGGACGAATTTCCTACCCTCAAACAAACCCAATTCATGGCCAAATGGTAATAGGTGAGAAAGAAATTTTGAATTGTGAGCGTCAGGAGTGTCTGAAGATATATTGGCACAAGCCTCATGTCTTAACTTTGCTGCGTTATGAGATATGACGATTTGAAAATGCCTCTCATTAAAGAAATCAAGCGGTGATTGTGAACAAGCTCTCCATTGACTTTCTATGCAGAGTTTCCAGACTTTGTGTTGGTCTGAGGAGATTTGCCAAAATTCTATTATACAGAAATACTGTAATCAGCACATATACTGTAACATGACAGAAATTCCTCCACTTAGTAGTAATACTATAACATAACACAAATATTATGATTTGGCACAAAACCATGATTTGGCAAAATACTATGATTGAGCAGAAGTACTAAGATGTAGTAAAAGTACTTTGATTTAACAGAAATACAATTATAGAGGAGTAATACTTTTAAATGGGAGAAATATTGATACACACACACATACACAGAGCCTAAAGGGAAGAGTATTTGTGCCATGGAGTGTTAACAAGAATCTGAGGTCAATATTAGAAAAGCTGCTAAAATCATAAAAGTTTGCAGAATTGTAGTAAATGATCAATATGAATTAGTGGTCTGTGACAATGTATTAATTTGTAGGAAAAAACATGTTGACCAAGGTGGAATTGAACCCACGACCTTTGGGTTGCAGACCTGAGTCATTACAAACTGTGCCACTGGGAAAGAGAGCGAGCGCCTGGAAAACAGGGTGATGAGCAGTCAGAATTAGATCACGGTGACAGGCAAAACGCTGCTTTTTGAGTTACAAATGTCGGTAACTCAAAAACTAGGTGGACTAGAAGCATAATTTTGTACTGGGTGAATCAGCGGACTTTCGTGTATTTTGACTGTGATTTGCATTGCTCTTTTGTACATCTGTCGCTGAGATATGACGAGAGAAGAAAGGGCAGACCTCAGATATGATTGGCTGGCTGGGAAGCCGCAGGCCCTGATATGTAAATTTTATATGTATCAGTCCTCACAGAGGATTAGCTGCCTGGGGACCTGGCAGAAATATATACAAATAGTATGATTACATAAATACTACATTTAGTAGAAATACTATGTTTTAGCACAAATACTATAAAATGGCAGAAATACTATATTTGGCAGAAACACTATATTTAGTACAAATCTTATGAAATAGCAGAAATAGTATGATTTAGCAGAAATGCTGTATTTAGCACAAATACTGAAAAGCAGCAGAAATGCTATGATTTAGCACAACAGTAATAACTTATAGAAAATTGAAAAGCAAATGGACAGCTGAAAAATCCTGAACATGCTAAGGGTCCCTCAAATCTAATTGTTAATTGAGAAAAAAAAAAAAATCAGCAAAAAATATAACAGTCACACAATCACAAATATGGGCACATATTGAAACACACATGCACAGAGAGACACACACAGGACCAAATTCAGTCAACCAGTCTAAATATATTGAATTTAAATGATATAATAAGATTCTCCCATCAAAAGCTCTCTCTCTCTCTCTCTCTCTCTCTCACACACACACACACACACACACACACACACACACACACACACACACACACACACAGAGCCTAAAGGAACAGTATTTTGTGCCATGGAGTGTTAACAAGAATCTGAGGTCCATATTACAAAAGCTGCTAAAATCATAAAAGGTTGCAGAATTGTAATAAATGATGAATATGAATTAGTGGTCTGTGATAGTGTATTAATTTGTAGGAAAAACACATGTTGCCCAAGGTGTAATTGAACCCACGACCTCTTGGGTTGCAGATCTGTGTCATTACCAACTGCGCCACTGGGAAAGAGAGCAAACGCCTGGAAAACAGGGTGATGAGCAGTCAGAATCAGATTATGTGAGAGTTTAAAAACGCCTGCTTTTTGCAGTTACAAAACGTCGTGGTAACTCAAAAACTAGGTGGACTAGAAGCATAATTTTGTACTGGGTGAATCAGCGTACTTTCGTGTACTTTGACTGTGATTTGCATTGTTTTGTACATCTGTCACTGAGATATGACGAGAGAAGAAAGGGCAGACCCCAGATATGATTGGCTGGCTGGGAAGCCGCAGGCCCTGATATGTATTTGTATGTATCAGTCCTCACAGAGGATTAGCTGCCTGGGGACCTGGCAGAAATATATAGAAATAGTATGATTAACATAAATACTACATTTTTTAGAAAAACTATATTAAGCACAAATCCTATAAAAGCAGAAATACTATATTAAGCAATATAAATATCCTCTAAAAATCCTATAAAAGCAGTAAAACTGTACTATGATTTGGTAGAAAACCCTAATTAATCAAAAATACTAAATTTGGCAGAAATAGCAGAAACACTATATTTAGCACAAATCTTATGAAATAGCAGAAAGAGTATGATTTAGCAGAAATGCTGTATTTAGCACAAATACTGAAAAGCAGCAGAAATGCTATGACTCAACACAATAGTAATAACTTAAATAGAAAAATTGAAAAGCAAATGGACAGCTGAAAGAATCCTGAACATGCTAAGGGTCCCTCAAATGTTATTGTTAAATGAAAAAAATCAGCAAAAAAAGTATAACAGTGACACAATCACAAATATGGACACATATGGAACACACATGCACAGAGAGACACACAGGATCAAATTCAGTCAACCAGTCTAAATATATTGAATTTAAATCATATAATAAGATGCTCCCATAAAACTCTCTCGCCCTCCCTTTCTCTCTCTCTCTCACACACACACACACACACACACACACACACACACACACACACACAGACACACAGAGAAGAAACTTAGGGTCAGTCAAGCAGCCTGGGAGCTGCTAAATTTGAATCCACCAATCAGAGAGGCTGTGTACTTTTTTCCCGCCAAAACAGGTGCAGCCCTTTGTACACACACTCAGCACAGACAGAGACAGGATTTCTGCAGTGTATTTCATAGTGAGGATTCCTCTCAAACAAATGACCATAATTTCCTAACCGTAGGGGCTAGAACAGTCATTCTTACACCGCTTTTGTTCAGAAGAGATGGGGAATCTTCAAGTGTTGACAATTTATCATTACAATATGAATTATTAAAGATATTTGACTTGTAATGCACCATAACTGAGTAGAGTGTTTAAAACTGCCTTGACTTGCCCTCAAACAACGCTTTCTAACTCTAAATCTATTTGAGTATCGATATCATTCTTTCACCGTAAGAGACAGCAGGCTTTGGTGAACAGTCATGGAAATTTTCAGGTCTCTGTGGAATCCAAAAAAAGATATGACGAGAGAAAAAGTGGTTCATTTCCAGAGTTTGAAATCTGAAGAAATCTGAGCGAAGGACTAATTTCCTACCCTCAAACAAGTCTAACTCATTTCAGAACGGTAATAGGTGAGAAAAAAATTTTGAATTGTGAGCGCCAGGAGTGTCTGAAGATATACGGGACAAGCCTCATGTTTTAACTTCGCTTCGTTCATATGAGATATGACGATTCGAATATGCCTGTCATTACAGAAATCAAGCGATGATTTTGAACAAACTCCATTGACTTTCTATGGAGAGTTTTCCCGACTTTGTGTTGGTCTGAGGAGATTTGCCAAAATTCTATGAATCTCACAACAATGATGGTGACATTTTCTGAAAGCCAGCAAAATACCTACGTTTTGATGTATAATTTGTGGAAGTTGAGAGAAAATTGAGCAAGTAGCAAGAAGTTGTTCGGACATGAAGAGAAGATCATGAAACCTACAGTGGCACACTGGAAGCCAAAGCATAGCAACCATAACAACGCATGTATTTTCTGAAAATCACAAAATGAAACTCAAAACGTAAAGAGGGATAAGATGAAAACGGTAACAGATATGAAAAGCTGAATCATTAATGAATAGCCCAATAATTTGTGAACATTTTAAAGTTTGAATGGTTGTTCTAGGCGAAAGTATGAGAATGTAGTTAAGTTTCAAAACAACCAAGTTTTAGCAGAATTGTGGAAGTTTCCCATTCATTTCAATGGGACAAATTAAAGGAAAAAGCTTAATATTTTAAAAGTATAATAGCATAAAATACCAAAAGTCATAGCCATCATTAGCAGAAATAGCAGAATAGTTTAAAATTTGAACGGTGGAAATCGCTGAAAATTGTTAAAGTAGTTAAGTGCCAAAAACGTACAAAAAGTGGCAACTAGAATAATAAAGTATAAAGAATAAAAAGAAACAGGAATCAATAGTGTGGATGCATAAAGCATCCACAATAATAATAACTAGAAAAATTTGTATTTCTATGAAAATGCAGTGTGGATGCTTTAAAGCTGAAGCTTTCTGCTGAAACTAGCTGAAAAGCTGAAAAGTTGCAGAAATTGTAAAATTTTGCAGAAGCAAAGGAACTTACAAATGTAGTAACTTAGCAGAACTGCAATATCTTAGAGGAAACATAATACTTGGCAGAAATAACAATAGCATAGCAGAACTTAGCAGAAATATTGTAACTTACCAGAAACACGATAACTTCTCAAAAAATACAAGAATTTAGGAGAAATAGTATAAGATAACAGAAAGAATATATTTAGCCAAACATTCTTAAACATTACAGAAATACTATGATTTAGAAAAACAGTACAACATAGCAGAAATGCTGTGATTTACCAGAGACACTGTAATATACTATGAATATTGTAATTTTATATAAATACTATGTTTTAGCAAAATACCCAGTTTAGCACAAATATTATAATATAGCAGAAACACTATTCTATAGCAGAAATGCTATATTTAGAAAGAAAATATAATATAGTAGAAATACTATGATTTAGCTGAAATCCTACAATATAGCTTAATAACAATGATTTAGAACAGATAATATGATTGAGCAGAATAGTAATAACTTAAGTGAAAATATTGAAAGGTAAAATGATAAGCTGAATAAAAAGGAACATGGTTAAGTTCGCTCAAAACTAATTTTTGTTCACCTGTGAAAAATAAAATAAAATTCATTTAGAAAAAAAAATAAGAAAAGCCAACAGATACACAAAATCAAATATGGATACACAAATCACCAAATACACAGAAAATCAAATATGGATACACAAATGTACAGTGAGAGACACACAAACAGGGTCTATGCCAGTCAACCAGTCTGAATATATTATATTTTTATCCACCAATGAGATGCTGCTAAAAAAGGTCTTTGTGTGTGTCTGTCTTTCTCTCTCTCTCTCTCTCTCTCTCTCACTGTCTCACACACACACACACACACACACACACACACACACACACACACACAGCAGCAGCAAAAGTGAACAGGGGCTGTTAACAGCATGTTTCTAGGTCAGTCAAACAGCTGTGAGCTCTCAATTTGAATCCACCAATCAGAGAGGTTGTGTGCTTTTTCCCGCCAAAACTGGTGCACCAAGTGCAGGCTTTTTACACATGCAGCACAGAGAGAGACAGGATTTTTGCAGTCTATTTCATAGTGAGGACTCCCTCAAACAAACAGCCATAAATTCCTTAACCAGAGGGCTAAAACAGTCATTCTGAGACTGTTTTGTTCAGAAGACATGGGGAATCTTTGAATGTTGACCATTTAAAATACAAATATGAAATATTAGAGATATATGACATAGATGATTGCAGGTTTGGGAAGCCATTTAAGGTCCCAATATGCAAATTTAAATGTGCCAGGACTCAGATATGATTGGCTGGTTGGGAAGCCATGAAGGCAACAATATGCAAATTTAAATGTAGCAGGACTCAGATATGATTGGTTGGCTGGGAAGCCGCTGGATGAAGGCAATAATATGCAAATTTTAAATGTGTACAGGACCTCAGATATGACTGGCTGGGAAGCCATGAAGGTCCCAATATGCAAAATTTGAATGTGCCAGGACTCAGATATGATTGGTTGGCTGGGAAGCCGCCCAGGTCCTGATAGGTATTTGAATATTACAGTCCTTACAGAGGACTGACTCCTGGGGACCTAGCAGAAATATATAGAAATACAATGATTACCCAGAAATACTGTATTTAGTAGAAATACTATGTTTTAGCACAAATACTATAAAATAGCAGAAATACTATAACGTTAGCAGAAATATTATATTTAGCACAAATCCTATAAAATAGCAGAAATAGTATGATTTAGCAGAAATGCTGTATTTAGCACAGAATACTGAAAAGCAAAGCACTGAAAAATGCTATGACTTAGGGCACAATAGTAATAACTAAATAGAAAAAAAGTATAAAAGTCACAGAATGGAAATATGGAAAAAGTCCCACAAGCACAGAGAGACACACACAGGATCAAATTCAGTCAACCAGTCTAAATATATTGAATTTAAATCATACAATAAGATGCTCCCATAAAACTCTCTCGCCTTCTCTCTCTCTCTCTGTCTCACACACACACACACACACACACACACACACACACACACACACACAGGAGAGAAAATCAGAGCTTTAGGTCAGTCAAGCAGCCTGGGAGCTGCCAAACTTGAATCCACTATAATCAGAGAGAGGCTGTGTACTTTTTTCCCGCCAAAACTGGTACTAAGTGCAGGCCTTTACACATGCAGCACAGAGAGACAGACTTTTTGCAGTCTATTTCATAGTGAGAATCCCCTCAAACAAACAGCCATAGAAATTTCTAACTCAGAGGGGGCTAAAACAGTGATTCTTAGGACCATTTTATTCAGAAGACATAGGGGAATCTTCCAAAATGCTGACCATTTAAAATAAAAAATATGAAATATTAGAGATATATGACATAGATGATTGTGGGCTTAGAAGCCATGAAGGCAAATAATATGCAAATTTGAATGTGCCAGCCTCAGATATGATTATTGTCTAGAAGCCATGAAGGCCCCTAATATGCAAATTTGAATGTGCCAGTCCTCAGATATGATTGGCTGGCTGGGAAGCCATGAAGAAATAGTATGAAAATATGCAAATTTGAATGTGCAAGCCCTCAGATATGATTGGCTGTCTTACAATTTATATGAAAAGCCAGTAAAATTATACTATGATTTGGGTAGAAAAACTATAATTAATCAAAATACTATATTTGGCAGAAATATTTAGCACAAATCTTATTTTTTTAGCAGAAACACTATATTTATTGAGAATAAATCTTATGAAATAGCAGAAATAGTATTATTCAGGAGAAATGCTGTATTTAGCACAAATACTGAAAAGCAGCAGAAATGCTATGACTTAGCACAATAGTAATAACTTAAATAGAGAAAATTAGAAAGCAAATGAACACCTGAAAAAATGCTGAACATGCTAAGGGTCCCTCAAATCTAATTGTTGTTGCAAAAAAAAATCAGCAAAAAAAAAGTACAACAGTCACACAATCACAAATATGGAGACATATGGAAACACACAAGCACAGAGAGACACACACAGGATCAAATTCAGTCAACCAGTTCTAAATATATTGAATTTAAATCATACAATAAGATGCTCCCATAAAACTCTCTCTCGCCTCCCTTTCTCTCTCTCTGTCACACACACACACACACACACACACACACACACACACACACACACACAGGAGAGACAATCAAGCTTTAGGTCAGTCAAACAGCCTGGGAGCTGCTGAATTTGAATCCACCAATCAGAGAGGCTGTGTACTTTTTCCCTCACAAAACAGGTGCAGCTGTTTTACACACACAGCAGCACACACACAGAGACAGGATTTCTGCAGTGGATTTTTCATAGTGAGGATTCCTCTCAAACAAATGGCTATAATTTCAACCGTAGGGGCTAGAACAGTCATTCTTACACCGTTTTGTTCAGAAGAGATGGGGAATCTTAAGGTGTTGACAATTTATCATTAAAATATGAATTATTGAAGATATTTGACTTGTAATGCACCATAACTGAGTAGAGGCAAAGCTAAAAACTGCCTTGACTTGCCCTCAAACAACGCTTTCTAACTCTAAATCTATTTGAGTATCGATATCATTCTTTTCACCGTAAGAGACAGCAGGCTTTGGTGAACAGTCATGGAAATTTTCAGGTCTCTGTGGAAATCCATCAAAAGATATGACGAGAGAAAAAGTGGTTCATTTCCAGAGTTTGAAAGCTGAAGAAATCTGAGCGAGGGACAAATTTCACCCTCAAACAAACCCCAACATGGCCAAATGGTAATAGGTGAGAAAGAAATTTTGAATTGTGAGCGTCAGGAGTGTCTGAAGATATATTGGGACAAGCCTCATGTCTTAACTTCGCTTCGTTAAGGAGATATGACGATTTGAAAATGCCTCTCATTAGAGAAATCCAGCGGTGATTTTGAACAAGCTCTCCATTGACTTTCTATGCAGAGTTTCCAGACTTTGTGTTGGTCTGAGGAGATTTGCCAAAATTCTATTATACAGAAATACTGTAATCAGCATATACTGTAACATGACAGAAATTCCTCCACTTAGTAGTAATAGTAGTCATAACATAACACAAATATTATGATTTGGCACAAAACCATGATTTGGCAAAATACTATGATTGAGCAGAAGTACTAAGATGTAGTCAAAGTATTTTAAGATTTAACAGAAATACAATTATAGAGGAGTAATACTTTTAAATGGGAGAAATATAGATACACACACACACACACAGAGCCTAAAGGGAAGAGTATTTGTGCCATGGAGTGTTAACAAGAATCTGAGGTCCATATTAGAAAAGCTGCTAAAATCATAAAAGTTTGCAGAATTGTAATAAATGATGAATATGAATTAGTGGTCTGTGACAGTGTAGAAATTGTAGGTAGTTTAAAAAAAACATGTTGACCAAGGTGGAATTGAACCCACGACCTTTGGGCTGCAGACCTGTGTCATTACCAACTGTAGCCACTGGGAAAGAGAACGAGCGCCTGGAAAAACAGGGTGATGAGCAGTCAGAATTAGATCACGGTGAGAGGGTAAAGAGCTGTTTTTTGAGTTACAAAACGTGGTGTAACTCAAAAAAACTAGGTGGACTAGAAGCATAATTTTGTACTGGGTGAATCAGCAGACTTTGGTGTACTTTTGATTGTGATTTTCATTGCCTCTTTGTACATCTGTCCTGAGATATGACGAGAAAAGAAGACAGGGCACAACTCTCAGATATGATTGGCTGGCAATGGGAAGCCTGCAGGCCATTGATATGTAAATACTTGAATGAGATCAGTCCTCACAGGATTGGCTGCCTGGGGACCTGGCAAAATATATAGAAATAGTATGATTAAGCATAAATACTACATTAGCAGAAAAACTATATTAAGCACAAATCCTATAAAAAGTAGAAATATTATATTGAGCAACATAAATATCCTATTAAAATCTTATAAAAGCACAGCAAACTGTACTATGATTTGGTAGAAAACACTAGAATTAATCAGAAATACTATATTTGCAGTTATTACAAAATAGCAGAAATACTATATTTAGCACAAATCTTATAAAATAGCAGACAGATAATGGATTTTGTGATTGACCGCATGTATTTAGTACACAACTTACACAGAAAAATTGGAAAAGCTAAATGTATTGGCTGCATCTGGAATACTGAAAATGCAGAAAATGCTATGACTCACACACAATAGCAGGTAAACACACACACACAAATGGAAAAGCAAAATGGACAGCTGAAAGAATCCCATACAAGTGGGTCCTCCTTTCAAAAGTACTGTTAAACAAAAAATATCAGCAAAAAAGCAGAAAAATCACAAATATGGACACATATGGAAACACACACAACACAGAGACACACACAGGATCAAATTAGTCAACCAGTCTAAATATATTGAATTTAAATCATATAATAAGATGTCCCATAAAAACTCTCTCTCGCCCTCCCTCTCTCTCTCTCTGTCACACACACACACACACACAACACACAGGAGAGACACACAGCAAGCAACTTAGGTCAATCAAGCAGCCTGGGAGCTGCTGAATTTGAATCCACCAATCAGAGAGGCTGTATAATTTTTCCCGGCCAAAACAGGTGCAGCCGCTTACACACACACACAGCAGAGAGACAGGATTTCTGCAGTCTATTTTCCATAGTGAGATTCCTCTCAAACAAATGGCCAATAATTTCCAATCGTAGGGGCTAGTACACTGTCATTCTTACACCGCTTTTGTTCAGAAGAGATAGGGGAACTTAAAGTGTTGACAATTTATCATTAAAATATGAATTATTGGAAGATATTTGACTTCTAATGCACCATAACTGAGTAGAGGCAAAGCTAAAACTGCCTTGACTTGCCCTCAAACAACGCTTTCTAACTCTAAATCTATTTGAGTATCGATATCATTCTTTTCACCAGAAGAGACAGCAGGCTTTGGTGAACAGTCATGGAAATTTTCAGGTCTCTGTGGAAATCCATCAAAAAAAGATATGACGAGAGAAAAAGTGCCTCATTTCCAGAGTTTGAAATCTGAAGAAATCTGAGCTTAGGACGAATTTCCACCCTCAAACAAATGTAATTCATGGCCAAATGGTAATAGGTGAGAAAAAATTTGAATTGTGAGCGCCAGGAGTGTCTGAAGATATATTGCACAAGCCTCATGTCTTAACTTCGCTTTGCTCGAGGGAGATATGACGATTCGAATATGCTCTCTCATTACAGAAATCAAGCAGTGATTTGGAACAAACTCTCCATTGACTTTCTATGGGAGATTTTTGAGACTTTGTGTTGGTCTGAGGAGATTTGCTAAATTTATAAATCCCACAACAATGATAGTGACATTTTCTGAAAGCCAGCAAAAAATACCTACGTTTTGATGTATAATTTGTGGAAGTTGAGTGAAATTGAGTAAGCAGCAAGAAGTTGTTCGGACATGAAGAGAAAATTGCCAAAGGTAACAGTGGCTCACTTTAGAAACAAGTGCATAGCAACCATAACAACGCATGTATTTTGTGAAAAATCACAAAATGAAACTCAAAACTTAAAGAGGGATAAGATGAAACGGTAACAGATATGAAAAAGCTGAATCATTCATGAATAGCCCAATAATTTGTGAACATTTTAAAATTTGAATGGTTGTTCTAGGCGAAAGTATGACAAAGTAGTTTAGTTTCAAAAAAACAAGCAAGTTTTAGCAGAATTGTGGAAGTTTCCATTCATTTCAATGGGACAAATTAAAGGAAAAGCTTAATATTTTAAAAGTATAAGAGCAAAAATACCAAAAGTCATAGCAGGAATAGCAAAATAAAGAATAGTTTAAAATTTGAACGGTGAAAACGGCTGAAAATTGTGGAAGTAGTTAACAGTCCAAAACGACGAAGCAACTAAAATAACAAGAATATTAATTTCAGAAAAATGCTGTGTGGATGCGAAAAACGCTGAAGTGGATGCCGGAAAATGACTGAAAAAGCTGAAAAGCTGCAAAAAATTGTATGGCAGTAAAGAAACTGAAAATTATGCTGAAAACAAGTGAAAACAGAAACTTTTGCTGAAAAGAGGTGAAAAGGCAAAGATTCTGTTTCAAAGGGGTACAGAAGTTCAAATTTGTACTGAAAAGAGGAGAGGTGAAAAGGTTTCCTCTGAAATGAGCAGAAGATACTGAGATTTGTATTGATAAGAGGTGAAAGGCTGGAAAATTCTGCATAAAATAGGTGAACCAGCAGAATTTCTACTGAAAAGAGGTAAAGAAGTAGAACGTTGCACTGAAAACAGGTGAATCAGCAGAATGTCTGCTAAAAAGAGATTTCTGTTGAAAACACCTGAAAAAGATGGGATTTGTGCTGAAAAGGGTGAAACACTCACAATTCTGCTGAAACGGGGTGAAGAAGAGGTGTTGGGCTGTTGAGAAGAGTTAAATAAGTTGAACTGATATGTTTGGGTACAAATACAATGATTTGGCAATAATACTGCGTTTTTAGCACAACTCCTGAGATTTGATTGAAATACTATGATTTAGAAGAAATATTATGACTTTGTACAAATACAATATTTTGGCACAAATACTATGATTTGGTTCAATGCTATGATTTGAAACAAATAATATGATCTGCAGAAATACTATTATTTAGTAGAAATATATGATTTACCAGAAGTATTTATGTTTCTGCAAAAATACTATGATTTTGCAGAAATACTATGCCTTAGTAGTAATACTATAACATCACAGATATATGATGATTTTGCAGACATTCTGGTTTTACACAAATACTATAATGTGGCAGTATACTATGTTTCAGCACAAATACTATGATTTGGCACATATACTATATTCAGCAGATATACTATAACAAAACAGAAAGTCTACTTACTTAGTAGTAATACTATAACATAATAGATAGATTCTCTGCAAAATCATAGTATATGTTTTTGCACAACTAGCACAATATGGCAGAAATACTATGATTTGGGCACAAGTACTATGATTTAGTACAAATACTCAGATTGGCAGAAATACTATGTTTCAGTACAAATATTACAATTTGGCAATAATACTGGGTTTTAGCACAACCACTGAGATTTGGGTGAAATAGTATGATTTAGAAGAAATACTATGACTGCAGACAAACACAATGTTTTGGTTCAAATAATATGATTTGCAAAAAATACTATGATTTGACACAAGTACCATGATTTAGTACAAATACTACGATTTCCGGCTCAAATACTAAGTGAAATTGCAGTAATACTATGATTTTGAAGGAATACTATGATTTTAGAAATACTAATGCCTTTAGTAATACATAACAGCAGATACTGTGATTTTAGCAGACATAGTATGTTTTTTGCACAAATACTACGATTTGGCTCAAATACTATGAAATTGCAGTAATACTATGATTTTGAAGGAATACTTTGATTTGGTAGAAATACTATGCCTTAGTAGTAATACTATAAACATAACAGATATACTGAGATTTTGCAGACATATGTTTTTATACTACACCTTTGGCAGAAATACTATGATTACCACAAATACTATGAAATTGCAGAAAATACTATGATTGGCAGAAATACTATGAATACACAAGACTATTTGGTAGAAATAGTCTATGCCTCAGTAGTAATACTACAACATAATAGATATACTATGATTTTGCAGACAGTCTATGTTTTTGCACAACTAGCACAATGTGGCAGAAATACTATGAATTTGGCACAAGTACTAAGGATTTAGTAGAAATACTCTTATTGGCAGAAATACTATGTTTTTTCAATACAAATACTATGATTTGGCAATAATACTGCGCTTCAGCACAACCACTGAGATTTGAGTGAAATACTATGATTTAGTAGAAATACTATTACATAACAGATAAATGCTACTATGTTTTGGTTCAATACTATGATTTGCAAAAATACTATGATTTGGCACAAGTACCATGATTTAGCACAAATACTACGAATTGGCAGAAATACTGTGACTTAGTACTAATACTTTAACATAACAGATATACTGTGATTTAGCAGACATAGTATGTTTTTTTGCACAGATACTACGATTTCACTCAAATACTATGAAATTGCAGTAATACTATGATTTTGAAGGAATACTTGATTTGGTAGAAATACTATGCCTTAGTAGTAATACTACAACATAACAGATATACTATGATTTTGCAGACATAGTATGTTTTTGCATGTGGCAAATACTACAATTTGATTTAAGAAATACTATGTTTGGGGCACAAATACTATGATTTGCTATAAATACTACTATGATTTGGCACATAATATAATTTGGCACAAGCAGATTTTACTATAACGAATAACAGAAATACTGTGACTTAGTACTTATTTAACATAACAGATATTGATTTAGCAGACATGTTTTTGCACAGATCACCAGAATACTCAGATTTTGCAGACTATGATTTTGAAGGAATACTTTGATTTGGTTTATGCTTAGTAGTAATACTATAACTACAATTTGGCAGTATGGTTTTGCACAAATATACAATTTGGCAAGAAATACTATGTTTGGGGCACAAATACTATGATTTGCTATAAATACTATGATTTGGCACATATACTATAATCAGCAGCTATACTATAACATAACAGAAATTCAATTTACTTAGTAGTAATACTATAACATAACAGAAATTTTAATTGGGCAGAAATAACATGATTTGGCACAAATACCATGATTTGGCAAAAAATACCATGATTTGGCGCAAATACAATGACATGGCAGAAATATTATGATTGGGTACAAATACTATGATTTGGCACAAATACTATGATTTAGCAGAAATAGTATGTTTTAACATAAATAATATCTTTTGACAGAAATTTCTGTTAAAGGTACTATTTCTGCTTTTAGCAGAAATACTGTAATTTTGCATAAATACTATGATTTGGGATAAATACTATGATTTCCCAGAATTACTATGATTGAGCAGAAGTACTAAGATGTAGAAGTACTTTGATTTAGCAGAAATACTATTATGGAGGAGTAATACTTTAACATGGGAGAAACACTGATACACACACACACACACAGAGCGCAAAGGGAACAGTGGCTGTTAAGAGTCTGGCTTGGTATATCTAGGTCAGCTAAATTAGCTGCACCTGCTCTAATCAGCACTTACACACACAGACACAGAGAGAGCTCTGAGTTTTCTTTAGTGTATTTTCACATTCAGGATTCCCCAACAAATGGCCATAATTTCCTAACCGTAGGGGCTAGAACTCCATTCTGACAATCGCTTTTGTTCAGAAGAGATGGGGAAATCTCCAGGTCTTCATAATTCAGAGATAAAATATAAATTATTAAAGCTATATGACTTGTAACACACTGCAACTGGAGAAGAGGCGAAGCAAAACTGCCTTGACTTGCCCTCAAACAACGTTGTGTAACTCTAGATCTCTATGGAGCCTCAAAATCATTCTTTCACCGTAAGAAACAGCAGGCTTTGGTGAACAGTCATGGAAATTTTCAGGGCTCTGTTGAACCATCAAAAGATATGACGAGAGAAAAAAAGTGCCTCATTTCCAGAGTTTGAAATCTGAAGAGATCTGAGCGAGAGAGACAAATTTCCTATCCTCAAACAAATGTAATTCATGGCCAAACGGTAATAGGTGAGGAAAATACTCTTGAATTGTGAGCATCAGGAGAGTCTGAAGATATATTGGCACAAGCGCCATGTCTCAACTTTGTTTCGTTAAGGAGATATGACGATTTGAAAATGCCTCTCATTAGAAAAAATTCAGCGGTGATTTTGAACAAGCTCTCCATTGACTTTCTATGGAGAGTTTTCAGACCTTGTGTTGCTCTGAGGAGATTTGCAAAAATCTGTAAATCCCACAAGAATGATAGTGACATTTTCTGAAAGCCAGCAAAATACCTACGTTTTGATGTATAATTTGTGGGGGGTTGAGTGGAAATTGAGCGAGTAGCAAGAAGTTGTTCAGACATGAAGAGAAAATTCGAACAGACCAGCCTCACTCTGAGTTAATTGCATAGCAACCATAGCAACGCATGTATTTTCTGAAAAATCACAATTTTGCAACTGAAAACTTAAAGAGGCATAAAATTAAAACGGTAGAAGATCTGAAACAGCTGAATCAGACAGGAATAGCCTAATAATCTGAGAACATTTTAAAGTTTGAATGGAGTTTCTAGGTGAAAGTATAAGGAAGTAGTTAAGTTTCAAAACAAGCAAGTTTTAGCAGAATTGTGGAAGTTTCCCATTCATTTCAATGGGACAAATTAAAGGAAAAACCTTTGCAAAAAATTGTAACAACTTTGCAGAAGCATAAGAACTTAGCAAAAATGTAATTACTTAGCAGAACTGCAATAACGTAAAGAAAACATAATACTTGGCAGAAATACAATAACATAGCAGAACTTAGCAGCAGAAATTAGAATAAATATTGTAACTTAGCAGAAACAAGATAACTTTTCAGAAACACAGGATTTTAGCAACCATGGTACCAGATTACATAGATACTTTATTTAAACAAAAATACCTAAACATTGCACAAATACTGTGATTTAGGACAAATACTACAACATAGCAGAAATGCTGTAATTCAGCAAATATACTATGCTATGGCACAAATAGAAAGAATATGCTCAAATACTATGATTTTGCTCAAATAATATAATTAAGCAATAACACTAAGATTTAGCAGAAATACTGTATTTAGCACAAATACCGAAAAGTAGCAGAAATACTATAATTTAGCATAATAGTAATAACTTGCACAATTACAAATATGGACATGGTAAATGGCCTGTATTTATATAGCGCTTTTATGGTCCCTAAGGACCCCAAAGTGCTTTACATATCCAGTCATTCACCCATTCACACACTGGTGATGGCAAACCACGTTGTAGCCACAGCCACCCTGGGGCGCACTGACAGAGGCGAGGCTGCTGGACACCGGCCCTGGCGCCACAGAGGCCCTCTGGACCACCACCAGTCTGACCACCACCAGTAGTCAAACAATAAGATACACCCATAAAAAGGCTCTCTCTCTCTCTCTCTCTCTCTCTCACACACACACACACACACACACACACACACACACACACACACACAGCAGCAGCAGCAGCAGAAGCAAGTGAACAAATAGGGGCTGTACATACAGTGTTTCCTGTATGTTTCTAGGTAGGTCAAAAAGCCTGGAGCTGCTTAATTTTAATCCACCAATCAGAAAGGCTATGTACTTTTTTCCCGCCAAAACAGGTGCACCTGTTTTTACACACACGCAGCACAGAGACAGGATTTGTGGAGTCTATTTTTCATAGTGAGGACTCCTCTCAAACAAATGGCTATAATTTCCTAACCGTAGGGTCTAGAACGGTCATTCTTACACTGTTTTGTTCAGAAGAGATGGGGGATTGTCAAGTGTTGTGTGTTTAAAGTAAAAATATGAATTTGTAGAGATACATGACATGGATGAGTGGTTGACTTACAACCCATGAAAGCCCCAATATGGAAATTTGAATGTCTCAGCCGTCAGATGTGATGGGCTGGTTGGGAAGTCATGCATGACTTGATATGTCAATTTGAAAATTACAGTACTCACAGAGGATTGGCTCCCTGAGGAGCTGGCAGGAATACATAGAAATACTATGATTACCCAGAAATACTGCGTTTAGTAGAAATATTATGTTTTAGCACAAATACTATAAAATGGCTGAAATAGTATGATTTAGCACAAACGCTGTATTTAGCACAAATACTGAAAAGCAGCAGAAATGCTATGACTTAGCACAATAGTAATAACTGAAATAGAAAAATTGGAAAAGCAAAATGAACAGCTGAAAAATGCTGAACATTGTATTTATGTATATACGTTTTAGATTAGTTATTTAT
>NW_024108844.1:0-36542 GCF_013358895.1 Oreochromis aureus
AAAAAGGCTCTCTCTCTCTCTCTCTCTCTCTCTCTCTCTCTCTCTGTCACACACACACACACACACACACACAAGATCCAATTCAGTCAACCAGTCTAAATATATTGAATTTAAATCTTACAATGAGATCATCCCATAAAAAGCCTTTCTCTGTCTCTCTCTCTCTCTCTGTCACACACACACACACACACACACACACACACACACACACACACACACACACACACAAACACACACACACACACAGCAGCAGCAGCAGCAGCAGCAAGTGAACAGGGGCTGTTAACAGCATGTTTCTAGGTCAGTCTTGCAAGCCTGGGAGCTGCTAAATTTGAATCCACCAATCAGAGGGGCTGTGTGCTTTTTCCCGCCAAAACTGGTGCACCAAGTGCAGGCTTTTACACATGCAGCACAGAGAGAGACAGGATTTTGCAGTCTATTTCTCATAGTGAGAATTCCCTCAAACAAACAGCCATGAATTTCTAAATCAGAGGGGCTAAAACAGTCATTCTTAGACCATTTTATTCAGAAGACATGGGAGAATCTTGAAATGCTGACCACTGAAAATAAAAATATGAAATATTAGAGATATATGACATAGAGAATTGGTTGGCTTAGAAGCCATGAAGGTCCCAATATGCAAATCTGAATGTGCCAGGACTCAGATATGATTGGCTGGCTGGGAAGCCATGAAGGTCCCAATATGCAAATTTTGAATGTGCCAGGACTCAGATATGATTGGCTGGCTGAGAAGCCATGAAGGCAACAATATGCAAATTTGAATGTGCCAGGACTCAGATATGATTGGCTGGCTGAGAAGCCATGAAGGTCCCAATATGCAAATTTGAATGTGCCAGGACTCAGATATGATTGGCTGGCTGGGAAGCCATGAAGGCAACAATATGCAAATTTGAATGTGCCAGGACTCAGATATGATTGGCTGGCTGGGAAGCCATGAATGCCCCAATATACAAATTTAAATGTGCCAGGACTCAGATATGATTGGCTGGCTGAGAAGCCATGAAGGTCCCAATATGCAAATTTGAATGTGCCAGGACTGAGATATGATTGGCTGGCTGGGAAGCCGTCCAGGTCCTGATATGTAAATTTGAATATTAGGACTGACTCCCTGGGGACCTGGCAGAAATATATAGAAATACAATGATTACCCAGAAATACTGCATTTAGTAGAAATACTATGTTTTAGCACAAATACTATAAAATGGCAGAAATACTATAATTAAGCAGAAATATTATATTAAGTACAAATCCTAAAAATAGCAGAAATAGTATGATTTAGCACAAATGCTGTATTTAGCACAAGTCTTATAAAATAGCAGAAATAGTATGATTTAGCAGAAATGCTGTATTTAGCACAAATACTGAAAAGCAGCACAAATGCTATGACTTAGCACAATAGTAATAACTTAAATAGAAAAATTGGAAAAGCAAAATGGACAGCTGCAAAAAGTCCCAAAAGCACAGAGAGACACACACAGGATCAAATTCAGTCAACCAGTCTAAATATATTGAATTTAAATCATACAATAAGATGCTCCCATAAAAACTCTCTCTCGCCCTCTCTCTCTCTCTGTCTCTCTCTCACACACACACACACACACACACACACACACACACACACACAGGAGAGAAAATCAAGTTTCTAGGTCAGTCAAGCAGCCTGGGAGCTGCTAAATTTGAATCCACCAATCAGAGAGCCTGTGCACTTTTTCCCGCCAAAACAGGTGCAGCCGTTTACACACACAGAGCACAGAGACAGGATTTCTGCAGTGAATTTCTCATAGTGAGGATTCCTCTCAAACAAATGGCCATAATTTCCTAACCGTAGGGGCTAGAACGGTCATTCTTACACCGTTTTGTTCAGAAGAGATGAGGGAATCTTACAGTGTTGACAATTTATCATTAAAATATGGATTTTTAAAGATATTTGACTTGTAATGCACCATAACTGAGTAGAGGCGAAGCAAAACTGCCTTGACCTGCCCTCAAACAACGCTTTCTAACTCTAAATCTATTTGGAGTATCAATATCATTCTTTCACTGTAAGAGACAGCAGGCTTTGGTGAACAGTCATGGAAATTTTCAGGTCTCTGTTGATATCCATTAAAAAGATATGACGAGAGAAAAAGTGGTTCATTTCCAGAGTTTGAAATCTGAAGAAATCTGAGCGAACGATGAATTTCCTACCCTCAAACAAGTCTAACTCATTTCAGAACGGTAATAGGTGAGAAAGAAATTCTTGAATTGTGAGTGTCAGGAGTGTCTGAAGATATACTGGGACAAGCCTTATGTCTTAACTTTGCTTCGTTAAGGAGATATGACGATTCGAATATGCCTCTCATTACAGAAATCAAGCTGTGATTTTGAACAAGCTCTCCATTGACTTTCTATGGGGATTTTTGAGACTTTGTGTTGGTCTGACAAGATTTGACAAAATTCTATAAATCCCACAACCATGATAGTGACATTTTCTGAAAGCCAGCAAAAATACCTACGTTTTGATGTATAATTTGTGGAAGTTGAGTGAAAATTGAGCAAGTAGCAAGAAGTTGTTCGGACATGAAGAGAAGACTGCAAAACCTTCAGTGGCACACTGGAAGCCAAGTGCATAGCAACCATAACAACGCATGTATTTTTTGTGAAAATCACAATTTTGCAACTCAAAACTTTAAGAGGCATAAAAGTAAAACGGTAAAAGATTTGAAAAAGCTGATTTATTCCTGAATAGCCCAATAATTTGAGAACATTTTAAAGTTTGAATGGTTGTTCTACGTGAAAGTAGGAAAAAAGTAGTTAAGTTTCAAAAACAAGCAAGTTTTAGCAGAATTGCGGAAGTTTCCCATTCATTTCAATGGGACAAATTAAAGGAAAAAAACGTAATATTTTAAAAAGTATAAGAGTATAAAATACCAAAAGATATAGCCATCATTAGCAGAAATAGCAGAATAGTTTAAAATTTGAACGGTGAAAATCGGCTGAAAATTGTGGAAGTAGATCCACGGCGAAAAGTGTACGGAAGTCCTAAGAATAATAATAATAACTAGAAAAATTTGCATTTCCTGCGAAAATGCAGTGTGGATGCTGTAAAGCTGAAGCTGTCAGCTGAAACTAGCTGAAAAAGCTGAAAAGTTGCAGAAATTGTAAAACCTTTGCAAAAATTGTAATAACTTTGCAGAAGCATAAGAACTTAGCAAAATGTAATTACATAGCAGAACTGCAATAACGTAAAGAAAACATAATACTTGGCAGAAATACAATAACATAGCAGAACTTAGCAGCAGAAATTAGAATAAATATTGTAACTTAGCAGAAACAAGATAACTTTTCAGAAATACAGGATTTTAGCAACCATGGTACAAGATTACATAGATGCTTTATTTAAACAAAAATACCTAAACATTGCACAAATACTGTGATTTAGGACAAATACTACAACATAGCAGAAATGCTGTAATTCAGCAAATATACTATGCTATGACACAAATAGAAAGAATATGCTCAAATACTATGATTTTGCTCAAATAATATGATTAAGCAATAATACTAAGATTTAGCAGAAATACTGTATTTAGCACAAATACCAAAAAGTAGCAGAAATACTATAATTTAGCATAATAGTAATAACTTGCACAATTACAAATATGGACATGGTAAATGGCCTGTATTTATATAGCGCTTTTATGGTCCCTAAGGACCCCAAAGCGCTTTACATATCCAGTCATTCACCCATTCACACACTGGTGATGGCAAGCTACGTTGTAGCCACAGCCACCCTGGGGCGCACTGACAGAGGCGAGGCTGCTGGACACTGGCGCCACCGGGCCCTCTGACCACCACCAGTAGGCACACAATAAGATACACCCATAAAAAGGCTCTCTCTCTCTCTCTCTCTCTCTCTCTCTCTCTGTCACACACACACACACACAGCAGAAATGCTATGACTTAGCACAATAGTAATAACTGAAATAGAAAAATTGGAAAAGCAAAATGAACAGCTGAAAAATGCTGAACATTCTAAGGCTCCCTCAAATGTAATTGTTGAATGAAAAAAAAAATCAGCAAAAAAAAAGTATAACAGTCACACAATCAAAAATATGGACACATATGGAAACACACAAGCACAGAGAGACACAGCATCAAATTCAGTCAACCAGTCTAAATATATTGAATTTAAATCATACAATAAGATGCTCCCATAAAAACGCTCTCTCGCCTCTCTTTCTCTCTCTCTCTGTCACACACACACACACACACACACACACACACTAGCAGCAGCAGCAGCCAAATAGCCTGGGAGCTGCTGAATTTGAATCCACCAATCAGAGAGGCTGTATACTTTTTTCCCGCCAAAACAGGTGCACCTGTTTTTACACACACGCAGCACAGAGACAGGATTTGTGCTGTTTATTTTTCATAGTGAGGATTCCCTCAAACAAATGGCTATAATTTCCTAACCGTAGGGGCTAGAACAGTCATTCTTACACCGTTTTGTTCAGAAGAGATGGGGGATCTTAAAGTGTTGACAATTTATCATTAAAATCTGAATTATTGAAGATATTTGACTTCTAATGCACCATAACTGAGTAGAGGCAAAGTTTAAAACTGCCTTGACTTGCCCTCAAACAATGCTTTCTAACTCTAAATCTATTTGGAGTATCGATATCATTCTTTCACCGTAAGAGACAGCAGGATTTGGTGAACAGTCATGGAAATTTTCAGGTCTCTGTGGAAATCCATCAAAAAGATATGACGAGAGAAAAAGTGGTTCATTTCCAGAGTTTGAAATCTGAAGAAATCTGAGCGAGAGATGAATTTCCTACCCTCAAACAAACCCAATTCATGGCCAAATGGTAATAGGTGAGAAAGAAATTCTTGAATTGTGAGCATCAGGAGTGTCTGAAGATATATTGGCACAAGCCTCATGTCTTAAATTTGCTGCGTTGAGATATGACGATTTGAAAATGCCTCTCATTAGAGAAATCCAGTGGAGATTTTGAACAAGCTCTCCATTGACTTTCTATGCAGTTTTCAGACTTTGTGTTGGTGTGAGGAGATTTGCCAAAATTCTATTATACAGAAACTGTAATCAGCACATATACTGTAACATTTTAGAAATTTCTCCACTTAGTAGTAATACTATAACATAACACAAATGTTATGATGAGTTGAGCGGCTGGTACTCTGGTGCAGTCAGCACAATCTGGAGCTGAACGCTCTTAAAACTGTAGCGATGACAGTGGACTTCAGGAGACATCCTCAACTCTGCCCCCTCATCATATCAGACAGCCCTGTGTCGACTGTGGAGATCTTGAAGTTGCTGGGTACCACCATCTCCCAGGACCTGAAGTGGGAGACCAACATCAACTCCATCCTCAAAAAGACCCAGCAGAGGATGTACTTCCTGAGACAACTGGGGAAGTACAGTCTTCCACAGGAGCTGCTGATCCAGCTCTACACTGCAGTCATTGAGTCTGTCCTGTGCTCCTCCATCACAGTCTGGTATGGTGCAGCCACTAAACAGGACAGGTGCAGACTGCAGCGGACTGTACGGGCAGCAGAAAGGATCATCGGCGCCCCCTGCCCTCCATCCAGGATCTGTACCTCTCAGGAAACGGGCAGGGAAAATCATCACAGACCCCTCACACCCTGGACACAGACTTTTTGATCTGCTGCCCTCTGGCAGACGGTACAGAAGCCTGCAGACCAGGACCACCCGACACAGGAACAGTTTCTTTCCTCCTCACCATCTCCCTTCTAAACAGTTGAACTGTCACACTGCTCCCACTGCCAGACTGCAACTGCACCTTATGTACATTCTGTAGTATTCATTCCACCTCATTTCATTTCTGTATTTTATGTATATACGTTTAGATTAGTTATTTATAGTTGGTTTACACAGCTTTGTGTATGTATGTGTATGCATGTGTAATGTATATATAGATACGTGTGTGTGTGTGTGTGTGTGTGTGTGTGTGTGTGTGTGTGTGTGTGTGTGTGTGTGTGTGTGTGAGATTTACATTGCTGTGCTCGAGAGCCACCATCTACGGAACCAAATTCCTTGTATTTGTCTGCACATATACTTGGCCAATAAACACGATTCTGATGATTTGGCACAAAACCATGATTTGGCAAAAATACTATGATTTAGCAGAAATACTATGATTGAGCAGAAGTACTAAGATGTAGTAAAAGTACTTTGATTTAAGAGAAATCCAATTATGGAGGAGTAATACTTTAAAATGGGAGAAATATTGATACACACACACATTCACAGAGCCTAAAGGAAGAGTATTTGTGCCATGGAGTGTTAAGAAGAATGTGAGGTCCATATTAGAAAAGCTGGTAAAAAGTTTTGAGAATTGTAATAAATGATGAATATGAATTAGTGGTCTGTGATAGTGTATTAATTTGTAGGGCAAAAACGTGTTGTCCGAGGTGGAGTTGAACCTGCGACCTTTGTGTTGTAGAGCTGTGTCATTACCAGCTGCGCCACTGGGAAAGACAGTGAGCCCTTGGGGAACAGGGTGATGAGCAGTCAGAATTAGATCGCGGTGAGAGGCAAAAGCGCCGTTTTTGGAGTTATAAAACGTCATGTAACTCAAAAACTAGGTGGACTAGAAGCATAATTCTTGTACTGGGTGAATCAGCGGACTTTGGTGTACTTTGACTGCGATTTTCATTGCTCTTTGTACATCCGTCGCTGAGATATGACGAGAGAAGAAACGGCAGACTTCAGATATGATTGGCTGGCTGGGAAGCCATGCAGGCCCTGATATGTACATTTGAATGTCTCAGTCCTCACAGAGGACCTGGCAAAAATATATAGAAATAGTATGATTAAGCATAAATACTACATTTAGCAGAAATACTGTATTAAGCACAAATCGTATAAAAAGCAAAAATACTATATTAAGCAATATAAATATCCTATAAAAATCCTATAAAAAGCAAAAATACTGTAATATGATTTGGTAGAAAACTATAATTAATCAGAAATACTATATTTGGCAGAAATACTGTAATCAGCATATATACTGTAACATTTTAGAAATTTCTCCACTTAGTAGTAATACTATAACATAACACAAATGTTATGATGAGTTGAGTGGCTGGTACTCTGGTGCAGTCAGCACAATCTGGAGCTGAACACTCTTAAAACTGTAGAGATGACAGTGGACTTCAGGAGACATCCTCAACTCTGCCCCCTCATCATATCAGACAGCCCTGTGTCGACTGTGGAGATCTTCAAGTTGCTGGGTACCACCATCTCCCAGGACCTGAAGTGGAGACCAACATCAACTCCATCCTCAAAAAGACCCAGCAGAGGATGTACTTCCTGAGACAACTGGGGAAGTACAGTCTTCCACAGGAGCTGCTGATCCAGCTCTACACTGCAGTCATTGAGTCTGTCCTGTGCTCCTCCATCACAGTCTGGTATGGTGCAGCCACTAAACAGGACAGGTGCAGACTGCAGCGGACTGTACGGGCAGCAGAAAGGATCATCGGCGCCCCCTGCCCTCCATCCAGGATCTGTACCTCTCAAGAACCAGGAAACGGGCAGGAAAATCATCACAGACCCCTCACACCCTGGACACAGACTTTTTGATCTGCTGCCCTCTGGCAGACGGTACAGAAGCCTGCAGACCAGGACCACCCGACACAGGAACAGTTTCTTTCCCTCGCCATCTCCCTTCTAAACAGTTGAACTGTCACACTCCTCCCACTGCCAGACTGCAACTGCACCTTATGTACATTCTGTAGTATTCATTCCACCTCATTTCATTTCTGTATTTTATGTATATACGTTTAGATTAGTTATTTATAGTTGGTTTACACAGCTTTGTGTATGTATGTGTATGCATGTGCAATGTATATATATAGATGTGTGTGTGTGTGTGTGTGTGTGTGTGTGTGTGTGTGTGTGTGTGTGTGATTTACATTGCTGTGAGATTTACATTGCTGAGCCACCATCTATCCGGAACCAAATTCCTTGTATTTGTATGCACATATACTTGGCCAATAAACATGATTCTGATGACTGGGCACAAAACCATGATTTAGCAGAAATACTATGATTGAGCAGAAGTACTAAGATGTAGTAAAAGTACTTTGATTTAAGAGAAATCAATTATGGAGGAGTAATACTTTAAAATGGGAGAAATATTGATACACACACACATTCACAGAGCCTAAAGGGAAGAGTATTTGTGCCATGGAGTGTTAAGAAGAATGTGAGGTCCATATTAGAAAAGCTGGTAAAAGTTTTGAGAATTGTAATAAATGATGAATATGAATTAGTGGTCTGTGATAGTGTATTAATTTGTAGGGCAAAAACATGTTGTCCAAGGTGGAGTTGAACCCACGACTTTTGGGTTGCAGACCTGTGTCATTACCAGCTGCGCCACTGGGAAAGACAGTGAGCACTTGGGAAACAGGGTGATGAGCAGTCAGAATTAGATCGCGGTGTGAGCAAAAGAGCGCCATTTTTGGAGTTACAAAACATCGTGTAACTCCAAAACTAGGTGGACTAGGAGCATAATTCTTGTACTGGGTGAATCAGCGGACTTTGGTGTACTTTGACTGCGATTTTCATTACTCTTTGTACATCCGTCGCTGAGATATGACGAGAGAAGAAACTGCAGACCTCAGATATGATTGGCTGGCTGGGAAGCTGGCAGAAATATATAGTAATAGTGTGATTAAGCATAAATACTACATTTAGCAGAAATACTGTATTAGCACAAATCCTATAAAAAGCAGAAATACTATATTAAGCACAAATCCTATAAAAAGCAGAAATACTATATTAAGCAATATAAAAATCCTATAAAATGGTATAAAAGCAAAAATACTGTAATATGATTTGGTAGAAAAACTATAATTAATCAGAAATACTATACTGGGTAGAAATACTATATTTAGCACAAATCTTATAAAATAGCAGAAATAGTATGATTCAGCACAATAGTAATAACTTAAACAGAAAAACTGGAAAAGCAAAATGGACAGCTGAAAAATGCTGAACATGCTAAGGGTCCTTCAAATGTACTTGTTAAATGAAAAAAAAACTGAGCAAAAAAGTGTAACAGTCACACAATCAGAAATATGGAAACATATGGAAACACACATGCACAGAGAGACACACACAGGATCAAATTCAGTCAACCAGTCTAAATATATTGAATTTAAATCATACAATAAGATGCTCCCATAAAAACTCTGTCTCGCCTCTCTTTCTTTCTCTCTCTCACACACACACACACACACACACACACACACACACACACACAGGGAGAGAGAAGTAAGTTTCTAGCTCAGTCAAGCAGCCTGGGAGCTGCTGAATTTAAATCCACCAATCAGAGAGGCTGTGCACTTTTTCCCGCCAAAACAGGTGCATGCAGCACAGAGAGACACAGGATTTTTGCAGTCTATTTCTCATAATGACGACTCCCCTCAAACAAATGACCATAATTTCCTAACTATAGGGGCTAGAACGGTCATTCTTACACCGTTTTGTTCAGAAGAGATGGGGAATCTTAAAGTGTTGACAATGTATCATTAAAATATGAATTATTAAAGATATTTGACTTCTAATGCACCATAACTGAGTAGAGCAAAGCAAAACTGCCTTGACTTGCCCTCAAACAACGCTTTCTAACTCTAAATCTATTTGGAGTATTGATATCATTCTTTCACCGTAAGAGACAGCAGGCTTTGGTGAACAATCATGGAAATTTTCAGGTCTCTGTGGAAATCCAACAAAAAGTTATGACGAGAGAAAAAAGTGGTTCATTTCCAGAGTTTGAAATCTGAAGAAATCTGAGCGAAGGGACTAATTTCCTACGCTCAAACAAGTGTAACTCATCTCAGAACGGTAATAGGTGAGAAAAAATTCTTGAATTGTGAGCGTCAGGAGTGTCTGAAGATATACTGGGACAAGCCTCATGTTTTAACTTCGCTTCGTTAAGGAGATATGACGATTCGAATATGCCTCTCATTACAGAAATCAAGCGGTGATTTTGAACAAACTCTCCATTGACTTTCTATGGAGAGTTTTCAGACTTTGTGTTGCTCTGAGGAGATTTGCCAAAATTCTATAAGTCTCACAACAATGATGGTGACATTTTCGGAAAGCCAGCAAAATACCTACGTTTTGATGTATAATTTGTGGAAGTTGAGTGAAAATTGAGCAAGTAGCAAGAAGTTGTTCGGACATGAAGAGAAGACTGCGAAACCTACAGTGGCACACTGGAAGCCAAGTGCATAGCAACCATAACAACGCATGTATTTTGTGAAAATCACAATTTTCCAACTCAAAACTTTAAGAGGCATAAAAATAAAACGGTAAAAGATTTGAAAAATCTGATTTATTCCTGAATAGCCCAATAATTTGAGAACATTTTAAAGTTTGAATGGTTGTTCTACGTGAAAGTAGGAAAAAGTAGTTAAGTTTCAAAACAAGCAAAATTTAGCAGAATTGCAGAAGTTTCCCATTCATTTCAATGGGACAAATTAAAGGAAAAAGTAGAATATTTTAAAAAGTATAACAGTAATAAACACCAAAAGATATAGCGATCATTAGCAGAAATAGCAGAATAGTTTAAAATTTGAACGGTGAAAATCGGCTGAAAATTGTGGAAGTAGATCCACGGCAAAAAAGTGTACGGAAGTCCTAAGAATAATAATAATAATAAAGAATAAAGAGAAACAGGAACTCAATAGTGTGGATGCCTCAGCATCCACACAATAGAAAAAAGAAACAGGAACTCAATAGTGTGGATGCTTAAAGCATCCACACAATAAAGAGAAACAGGAACTCAATAGTGTGGATGCTTAAAGCATCCACACAATAATAATAATAAAGAATAAAGAGAAACAGGAACTCAATAGTGTGGATGCTTAAAGCATCCACACAACTAGAAAAATTGCATTTCCTGCGAAAATGCAG
This sequence comes from Oreochromis aureus, assembly GCF_013358895.1. Lineage (NCBI taxonomy): Eukaryota > Metazoa > Chordata > Actinopteri > Cichliformes > Cichlidae > Oreochromis > Oreochromis aureus. Next base: position 10,970 of record NW_024108844.1, read on the forward strand.
TGTGGATGCTTTAAAGCTGAAGCTTTCTGCTGAAACTAGCTGAAAAAGCTGAAAAGTTGCAGAAATTGTAAAATCTTTGCAGAAGCAAAGGAACTTTGCTATAATGTAGTGACTTAGCAGAACTGCAATATCTTAGAGGAAACATAATACTTGGCAGAAATACAATAGCATAGCAGAACTTAGCAGAAATATTGTAACTTACCAGAAACACGATAACTTCTCAAAAATACAAGAATTTAGGAGAAATAGTATAAGATAACAGAAAGAATATATTTAGCCAAACACATTCTTAAACATTACAGAAATACTATGATTTAGAGAAACAGTACAACATAGCAGAAATGCTGTAATTTGACAGAAATACTATATTTAGCACAAATCTTATAAAATAGCAGAAATGCTGTATTTAGCACAAATACTGAAAAGCAGCAGAAATGCTATGACTTAGCACAATAGTAATAACTTAAATAGAAAAATTGGAAAAGCAAAATTGACAGCTGAAAAATCCTGAACATGCTAAGGGTCCCTCAAATGTAATTGTTAAATGAAAAGAAAATCAGCTGCTCAAAAAAAAAGTATAACAGTCACACAATCACAAATATGGACACATATTGAAACACACATGCACAGAGAGACACACACAGGACCAAATTCAGTCAACCAGTCTAAATATATTGAATTAAAATCATACAATAAGATGCTCCCATAAAACTCTCTCTCGCCCTCCTTTCTCTCTCTCTCTCTCACACACACACACACACACACACACACACACACACACACACACAACACACACACACACACACACACACACACACACAGCAGCAGCAGCAGCAGAAAGTGAACAGGGGCTGTTTCTAGGTCAGTCAAACAGCTGTGACCTTCTCAATTTGAATCCACCAATCAGAGAGGCTGTGTGCTTTTTTCCGCTGGGTAAAACTGGTGCACCAAGTGCAGGCTTTTACACATGCAGCACAGAGAGAGACAGGATTTTTGCAGTCTATTTCTCATAGTGAGAATTCCCCTCAAACAAACAGCCATAAATTTCTAACCGTAGGGGCTAAAACAGTCATTCTTAGACCATTTTATTCAGAAGACATAGGGGAATCTTGAAATGCTGACCATTTAAAATAAAAAATATGAAATATTAGAGATATATGACATAGATGATTGGTGGGCTTAGAAGCCACGAAGGTCCCAATATGCAAATTTAAATGTGCCAGGACTCAGATATGATTGGCTGGCTGGGAAGCCATGAAGGTCCCAATATGCAAATTTGAATGTGCCAGGACTCAGATATGATTGGCTGGCTGGGAAGCCATGAAGGCAACAATATGCAAATTTGAATGTGCCAGGACTCAGATATGATTGGCTGGCTGAGAAGCCATGAAGGTCCCAATATGCAAATTTGAATGTGCCAGGACTCAGATATGATTGGCTGGCTGGGAAGCCATGAAGGTCCCAATATGCAAATTTGAATGTGCCAGGACTCAGATATGATTGGCTGGCTGGGAAGCCATGAAGGCAACAATATGCAAATTTGAATGTGCCAGGACTCAGATATGATTGGCTGGCTGGGAAGCCATGAATGCCCCAATATGCAAATTTAAATGTGCCAGGACTCAGATATGATTGGCTGGCTGGGAAGCCGTCCAGGTCCTGATATGTAAATTTGAATATTAGGACTGACTCCCTGGGGACCTGGCAGAAATATATAGAAATACAATGATTACCCAGAAATACTGCATTTAGTAGAAATACTATGTTTTAGCACAAATACTATAAAAATGGCAGAAATACTATAATTAAGCAGAAATATTATATTAAGTACAAATCCTATAAAATAGCAGAAATAGTATGATTTAGCAGAAATGCTGTATTTAGCACAAATACTGAAAAGCAGCACAAATGCTATGACTTAGCACAATAGTAATAACTTAAATAGAAAAATTGGAAAAGCAAAATGGACAGCTGCAAAAAGTCCCACAAGCACAGAGAGACACACACAGGATCAAATTCAGTCAACCAGTCTAAAATTTTTGAATTTAAATCATACAATAAGATGCACCCATAAAAACTCTCTCTCTCCCTCTCTCTCTCTCTCTCACACACACACACACACACACACACACACACACACACAGAGAGAAAATCAAGTTTCTAGCTCAGTCAAGCAGCCTGGGAGCTGCTAAATTTGAATCCACCAATCAGAGAGGCTGTGTACTTTTTCCCGCCAAAACAGGTGCAGCCGTTTTACACACACAGAGCACAGAGACAGGATTTCTGCAGTGAATTTCTCATAGTGAGGATTCCTCTCAAACAAATGGCCATAATTTCCTAACCGTAGGGGCTAGAATGGTCATTCTTACACCGTTTTTGTTCAGAAGAGATGGGGAATCTTAAAGTGTTGACAATTTATCATTAAAATATGAATTATTGAAGATATTTGACTTCTAATGCACCATAACTGAGTAGAGGCAAGTGAAATCTGCCTTGACTTGCCCTCAAACAACGCTTTCTAACTCTAAATCTATTTGCAGTATCGATATCATTCTTTCACCGTAAGAGACAGCAGGCTTTGGTGAACAGTCATGGAAATTTTCAGGTCTCTGTGGAAATCCAACAAAGTTATGACTCCTCCGGAGTGAGAGGAGTAGGAATATTTTACTGCTATTATTTGCTGCTATTTTTATAATCATCATTACCATTTCATGTTAATAGTGATGTTGCATTCAGGGCATTCAGATGTTCAAATATATGGGTATTATATTAGTCTTTATTACAGGTCCAAGAAGAACCACTTTAAACGGTTGAGTTGAATCTATAATTTTAAATGTTTTTAATGCTTCTATGATCTCAGTGTTTCTGTGTAGAGGGCAGAGACAGGAAGTTATAGGCTTTTGAAGTTGCAGGCTTTTGCAGAAGTGAAACTGAAAGCAAAGAGAGCATTTAAGGGCGAGACACACATACAGACACATATAGTACGAGAGGTCATGACACGACGCAGTACACAGCATGCACGCGCCTTCCAGCACGTGCACACACACACAGATAGACTCAGTTAGTAGGTAAGAGTTTATAACTGCAAAGTTGTGCCTGTATGAGTGACATTTTGTGCAGAACATGGACTTGATGTTCCAGGAAGATAAGCCTGGGCAGGATGGAGACAGGAAGCACCTGCCGCCGACGCCAAGAAGACGATGTTGTTTTAGACTATGTTAAGAGTCATTGTGGTTTTGGAGTGACGTATGCTTTGTTTAAGTCTGCCTGGTAACAGGAAGACTGCAAACCCTATAAAGCCTTTGTCTAATGATTGTAAGTTCAGTTCGACGCTGAAATCTGCACAGCGGTCGGACTCACACATGTGTTTATTAAAATGCTGTCTAATTGCACACGGACCGGATCTGTGGTTATTTTTGGATTCCTCTCTCAACATTGAACCTTAACACCAAACATTCTTAAACATTACAGAAATACTATGATTTAGAGAAACAGTACAACATAGCAGAAATGCTGTAATTTGACAGAAATACTATATTTGGCAGAAATACTATATTTAGCACAAATCTTATAAAATAGCAGAAATGCTGTATTTAGCACAAATACTGAAAAGCAGCAGAAATGCTATGACTTAGCACAATAGTAATAACTTAAATAGAAAAATTGGAAAAGCAAAATGGACAGCTGAAAAATCCTGAACATGCTAAGTGTCCCTCAAATGTAATTGTTAAATGAAAAGAAAATCAGCAAAAAAAAAAAGTATAACAGTCACACAATCACAAATATGGACACATATTGAAACACACATGCACAGAGAGACACACACAGGACCAAATTCAGTCAACCAGTCTAAATATATTGAATTAAAATCATACAACAAGATGCTCCCATAAAAACTCTCTCGCCTCCCTCTCTCTCTCTCTCTCACACACACACACACACACACACACACACACACACACACACACACACACACACACACACACAAGATCCAATTCAGTCAACCAGTCTAAATATATTGAATTTGAATCTTACAATGAGATCATCCCATAAAAAGGCTTCTCTCTCTCTCTCTCTCTCTCTCTCTCTCTCACACACACACACACACACACACACACACACACACACACACAGGAGAGAGAAGTAAGTTTCTAGCTCAGTCAAGCAGCCTGGGAGCTGCTGAATTTGAATCCACCAATCAGAGAGCCTGTGCACTTTTTCCCGCCAAAACAGGTGCACGCAGCACAGAGAGACACAGGACTTTTGCAGTCTATTTCTCATAATGACGACTCCCCTCAAACAAATGACCATAATTTCCTAACCGTAGGGGCTAGAACGGTCATTCTTACACCGTTTTGTTCAGAAGAGATGGGGAATCTTAAAGTGTTGACACTTTATCATTAAAATATGAATTATTAAAGATATTTGACTTCTAATGCACCATAACTGAGTAGAGCAAAGCAAAAACTGCCTTGACTTGCCCTCAAACAACGCTTTCTAACTCTAAATCTATTTGGAGTATCAATATCATTCTTTCACCGTAAGAGACAGCAGGCTTTGGTGAACAATCATGGAAATTTTCAGGTCTCTGTGGAAATCCATTAAAAGATATGACGAGAGAAAAAAGTGGTTCATTTCCAGAGTTTGAAATCTGAAGAAATCTGAGCGAAAGGACGAATTTCCTACCCTCAAACAAGTCTAACTCATTTCAGAACGGTAATAGGTGAGAAAATAATTCTTGAATTGTGAGCGTCATGAGTGTCTGAAGATATACGGGACAAGCCTCATGTCGTAACTTCGCTTCGTTAAGGAGATATGACGATTCGAATATGCCTCTCATTACAGAAATCAAGCGATGATTTTGAACAAACTCTCCATTGACTTTCTATGGAGAGTTTTCTGACTTTGTGTTGGTCTGAGGAGATTTGCCAAAACTCTATAAATTTCACAACAATGATGGTGACATTTTCTGAAAGCCAGCAAAATACCTACGTTTTGATGTATAATTTGTGTGGGTTGAGTGAAAATTGAGTGAGTAGCAAGAAGTTGTTCGGACATGAAGAGAAAATTGCCAAAGGTACAGTGGCTCACTTAGAACCAACTGCATAGCAACCATAACAACGCATGTATTTTGTGAAAATCACAATTTTGCAACTCAAAACTTAAAGAGGGATAAGATGAAAACGGTAACAGATATGAAAAAGCTGAATCATTTATGAATAGCCCAATAATTTGTGAACATTTTAAAGTTTGAATGGTTGTTCTACGTGAAAGTAGGAAAAAGTAGTTAAGTTTCAAAAACAAGCAAGTTTTAGCAGAATTGCAGAAGTTTCCCATTCATTTCAATGGGACAAATTAAAGGAAAAAAGCTTAATATTTTAAAAAGTTTAACAGTATAAAATACCAAAAGTCATAGCAGGAATTAGCAGAAATAGCAGAATAGTTTAAAATTTGAACGGTGAAAATCGGCTGAAAATTGTGGGACTAGTTAAGTGCCAAAAAACGTACAAAAAGTGGCAACTAGAATAACTAGAAAAATTTGCATTTCCTGCGAAAATGCAGTGTGGATGCTGTAAAGCTGAAGCTGTCAGCTGAAACTAGCTGAAAAAGCTGAAAAGTTGCAGAAATTGTAAAACCTTTGCAAAAATTGTAATAACTTTGCAGAAGCATAAGAACTTAGCAAAATGTAAGTACTTAGCAGAACTGCAATAACATAAAGAAACCATAATACTTGGCAGAAATACAATAACATAGCAGAACTTAGCAGCAGAAATTAGAATAAATATTGTAACTTAGCAGAAACAAGATAACTTTTCAGAAATACAGGATTTTAGCAAACATGGTACAAGATTACATAGATACTTTATTTAAACAAAAATACCTAAACATTGCACAAATACTGTGATTTAGGACAAATACTACAACATAGCAGAAATGCTGTAATTCAGCAAATATACTATGCTATGGCACAAATAGAAAGAATATGCTCAAATACTATGATTTTGCTCAAATAATATGATTAAGCAATAATACTAAGATTTAGCAGAAATACTGTATTTAGCACAAATACCGAAAAGTAGCAGAAATACTGTAATTTAGCATAATAGTAATAACTTGCACAATTACAAATATGGACATGGTAAATGGCCTGTATTTATATAAGCGCTTTTATGGTCCCTAAGGACCCCAAAGCTCTTTACATATCCAGTCATTCACCCATTCACTCCCAACTCTTGAGCCACGATCGTCCCCATATATGGAAACACACATGCACAGAGACACACACAGGATCCATATATGGAAACACACATGCACAGAGACACACACAGGATCCAATTCAATCAACCAGTGTAAATATATTGATTTTAAATCACACAATAAGATACACCCATAAAAAGGTCTCTCTCTCTCTCTCTCATACACACACACACACACACACACACACACACACACACACACACACACACACACACACACACAGCAGCAGCAGAAGCAAGTGAACAAACAGGGGCTGTACATACAGTGTTTCCTGTATGTTTCTAGGTAGGTCAAAAAGCCTGGAGCTGCTTAATTTGAATCCACCAATCAGAAAGGCTATGTACTTTTTCGCCAAAACAGGTGCACCTGTTTTTACACACGCAACACAGAGACAGGATTTGTGCAGTCTATTTTTCATAGTGAGGACTCCTCTCAAACAAATGGCTATAATTTCCTTACCAGCTGCGCCACTGGGAAAGACAGTGAGCTCTTGGGAAACAGGGTGATGAGCAGTCAGAAGTAGATCGCGGTGAGAGGAAAGAGCGCCGTTTTTGGAGTTACAAAACGTCGTGTAACTCAAAAACTAGGTTGACTAGAAGCATAATTCTTGTACTGGGTGAATCAGCGGACTTCCTGAGACAACTGGGGAAGTACAGTCTTCCACAGGAGCTGCTGATCCAGTTCTACACTGCAGTCATTGGCTGTGTCCCAATTCAGGGTATGCACGCTTGAAAACACGCACACCACGCGCGTACTACGTGACGGTGCGTACTACAAATCACGGGAAGTGCGGAAGTGAGAGGCTTGTGAAATGGGACGGTCTAGTTTTCGTCGTCGCTGTTCAGGTTGCCTAGCAACCATGATACTAACCGCGAGAAATGTTTCATACAGCTTTGTGTGACAGAAATGAAGGAGAAAAAATGTTTTGTTGGTCATTCATTTTTGTCATGACATCACTTTGATTAGTTGAGACCACAGGACTGCTTGCTCATAGGGGGTCATATGATTGTTGGGTTTTCTCTGTATTTATTATTGTGCTATCTACTGTACAATATAAAGCGCCTTGAGGCGACTTTTGTTGTGATTTGGCGCTATATAAATAAAATTGAATTGAATTGAATTGAATTAAAACATGATAGTTGGGCTTCATTTCTGTACTGAAGTCATTTCAATATTAGTTAGTAAATAATAATTAGCTAATGTTGTTCATGAGACTAAAGTCATCTCACTGTGGTAATGTTAATATAATATGGACAATATTATATGTATTGTCAGAATATATCTATATATATCTATATATATCTATATCTATATATATAGATATAGATATATATCTCTATCTCTCTATATCTATATATCTATATCCATCTATCCATCCATCCGTATATACATCCGTATATACATATGTGTATATATATATGAGCTTGAACTCTGGGTAAAAGATGCAAGTAGCAGTTATTTATATTTCCTATCACCTTAAATCTTCACTCAAAGACAAGTATCTCTGACAGTGTATATACAGATGTATTATATATAAGAGACAAACATTGTTCTTTCAATATGTTGGCATTACTAAATTTGGCTCAATGCTTATATATATGTGTAAAAAGAAAATGTACGAGCTGTGATAACCGTTTCTAATAGAATGAAGATCAGACTGGTATATGAAATATTCCTTTATTGGGTGAGAAAATCAGACCATGTCATAACTGCTTTAAGTCATACAGAATAGATATCAGAGCCTTAAACAGGCTGACTTCTGCTAAATGGGCCAAACTGGGCAGAAAGTACACAAACACATAACATCCTTATAGAATATGATGTAACACTATAGATCAACTTACCTCAGAATATATAAAGCATATAAACAATTACAGCAATATGATGCAACAAACACAGCAGTGCTACTAATCCAAAATACTGAAAGCTTCATAGAACTGAAACAAACATTTATCTTTAGCTCCATTCTGCTGCTGATACATACTTTAGGTTTCTGAATATTAAACTTGTTGCTGCCTTTCATAGTGTGTAACTTGAAGGCCCTGAGTACTTTCTCCCACACTGAAAACACTGGAATGATCAAATTATTTGAACATTACCTAATAAGACTGATTCAGGACAGACAATTAGTTATTTTAAACTTTTCTAGCAGTCCTTCACAAACAGGGAACAGTCTGTCTATTCTCTCCATCTGTCAGCTGCTGCTGGCTCTTCCTCCTCCTCTTCCTCACACACTGCTGAGTTTGTCCTGGTGGATCATCAGGGGTGCAAAGCCTCACAGATGATGTGCAGCAGTGGGTCCCTCAGTCTGTCCTCACTCTGGACACTTGTAGTTGTCACACATGGAAATCAAATGTGTGATAAGCTGCAGGATTCAAACACAAGTGTAACTTATAAATACATGTTCATACTTTTATTCCACAATCAGAGAGAAAGAAACAGAGAGAGTGCAGGACAGACAGACAGGTGACAGTCTCAGGTGTACACACTGCTACAAAACAGCACAAGAGAAGGAGGATTTAGTGTTTGTGTTATTACGAGTGCTAAACAAGAAGAGTTCCAGATGGTCCAATGGACACATGTGTGACTCCTGTCATTAAAGCATCTTTCTTTCAGCTTAACGAGTGAACCGTCAGCTCGTTCAAACACACGTTAAAGTCCGTTTGGCTCGACACCACCGAACAGAGGCAGCAATATAACATAGCTAACATTAACAGTGCAGTGAATCCTGCTTGTGCCGTCATATTCAGGACTGCAAACCGAGCAGCATCACTGACTTTCAGCTTGTGTTTGTGGATATATGACTGACTTTAATTATCCATAAAACCATCACATTCTCTGTAAGATTAAGGTCAACTATATATATATGTATATATATTTAGAAGTAGAGGCTTTAAAACCAAGTTACCGCTGAAAGTACAAACATCACTAATGTCACATAACTTTGCCAACATGTGGCCAACAGTAATGTTTTAATGTTCTTAAACATTCGCACATAAATAAGTGACATAATATTCAGTACTTACTTTTGACAGTTCACTCTTGGCCGCACCCTTCTGCCGTTTTTTGCGGCAAAATTATCCACACCCACCGCCGCGCTATGGATTGTGGGATATATGGGGCCACAAGCGTGCATCGGACCACGCTTGATATTTGGGGAAATCGACGGAGCATTTGGAGTATGTATTTGAAGTACACTTTGAATTGGGACAGCCGTCGTCGGCGTGGCGGTGACGTAATCGCACTTGAAATGCGTGCTTCAAGCGTGCATACCCTGAATTGGGACACAGCCATTGAGTCTGTCCTGTGCTCCTCCATCACAGTCTGGTATGGTGCAGCCACTAAACAGGACAGGTGCAGACTGCAGCGGACTGTACGGGCAGCAGAAAGGATCATCGGCGCCCCTGCCCTCCATCCAGGATCTGTACCTCTCAAGAACCAGGAAACGGGCAGGGAAAATCATCACAGACCCCTCACACCCTGGACACAGACTTTTTGATCTGCTGCCCTCTGGCAGACGGTACAGAAGCCTGCAGACCAGGACCACCCGACACAGGAACAGTTTCTTTCCCTCGACATCTCCCTTCTAAACAGTTGAACTGTCACACTGCTCCCACTGCCAGACTGCAACTGCACCTTATGTACATTCTGTAGTATTCATTCCACCTCATTTCATTTCTGTATTTTATGTATATACGTTTAGATTAGTTATTTATAGTTGGTTTACACAGCTTTGTGTATGTATGTGTATGCATGTGTAATGTATATATAGATACGTGTGTGTGTGTGTGTGTGTGTGTGTGTGTGTGTGTGTGTGTGTGTGTGTGAGAGAGAGATTTACATTGCTGTGCTTGAGAGCCACCATCTACGGAACCAAATTCCTTGTATTTGTCTGCACATATACTTGGCCAATAAACACGATTCTGATGATTTGGCACAAAAACCAAGATTTGGCAAAAATACTATGATTTAGAAGAAATACTATGATTGAGCAGAAGTACTAAGATGTAGTAAAAGTACTTTGATTTAAGAGAAATCAATTATGGAGGAGTAATACTTTAAAATGGGAGAAATATTGACACACACACACATTCACAGAGCCTAAAGGGAAGAGTATTTGTGCCATGGAGTGTTAAGAAGAATGTGAGGTCCATATTAGAAAAGCTGGTAAAAAGTTTTCATAATTGTAATAAATGATGAATATGAATTAGTGGTCTGTGATAGTGTATTAATTTGTAGGGCAAAAACATGTTGTCCAAGGTGGAGTTGAACCTGTGACCTTTGTGTTGCAGACCTGTGTCATTACCAGCTGCACCACTGGGAAAGACAGTGAGCTCTTGGGAAACAGGGTGATGAGCAGTCAGAATTAGATCGCGGTGTGAGGCACAGAGCACCGTTTTTGGAGTTATAAAACGTCATGTAACTCAAAAACTAGGTGGACTAGAAGCATAATTCTTGTACTGGGTGAATCAGCGGACTTTGGTGTACTTTGACTGCGATTTTCATTGCTCTTTGTACATCCGTCGCTGAGATATAACGAGAGAAGAAAGCGGCAGACCTCAGATATGATTGGCGGCTTGGAAGCTGTGCAGGCCCTGATATGTACATTTGAATGTCTCAGTCTTCACAGAGGACCTGGCAAAATATATAGAAATAGTATGATTAAGCATAAATACTATATTTAGCAGAAATACTGTATAAAGCACAAATCGTATAAAAAGCAGAAATACTATATTAAGCAATATAAATATCCTATAAAATCCTATAAAAGCAAAAATACTGTAATATGATTTGGTAGAAAAACTATAATTAATCAGAAATACTATATTTGGCAGAAATACTGTAATCAGTACATATACTGTAACATGACAGAAATTCCTCCACTTAGTAGTAATACTATAACATAACACAAATGTTATGATGAGTTGAGCGGCTGGTACTCTGGTGCAGTCAGCACAATCTGGAGCTGAACACTCTTAAAACTGTAGAGATGACAGTGGCCTTCAGGAGACATCCCTCAACTCTGCCCCCCCTCATCATATCAGATATGATTGGCTGGCTAGGAAGCTGGCAGAAATATATAGTAATAGTGTGATTAAGCATAAATACTACATTTAGCAGAAATACTGTATTAAGCACAAATCCTATAAAAAGCAGAAATACTATATTAAGCACAAATGGTATAAAAAGCAGAAATACTGTAATATGATTTGGTAGAAAAACTATAATTAATCAGAAATACTATATTTGGCAGAAATACTGTAATCAGTACATATACTGTAACATGACAGAAATTCCTCCACTTAGTAGTAATACTATAACATAACACAAATGCCCAATATATATATTGGGCAGAAATACTATATTTAGCACAAATCTTATAAAATAGCAGAAATAGTATGAATCAGCACAATAGTAACAACTTAAACAGAAAAATTGGAAAAGCAAAATGGACAGCTGAAAAAATGCTGAACATGCTAAGGGTCCTTCAAATGTACTTGTGAAATGAAAAAAAAAAACTCAGCAAAAAAAGTGTAACAGTCACAAAATCACAAATATGGAAACATATGGAAACACACATGCACAGAGAGACACACAGGATCAAATTCATTCAACCAGCCTAAATATATTGAATTTAAATCATACAACAAGATGCTCCCATAAAAACTCTGTCTCGCCCTCTCTTTCTCTCTCTCTGTCACACACACACACACACACACACACACACACACACACACACACACACACACACACACACACACACACACACACACACACAGGGAGAGAGAAGTAAGTTTCTAGGTCAGTCAAGCAGCCTGGGAGCTGCTGAATTTGAATCCACCAATCAGAGAGCCTGTGCACTTTTTCCCGCCAAAACAGGTGCAGCCGTTTTTACACACACAGAGCACAGAGACAGGATTTCTGCAGTGAATTTCTCATAGTGAGGATTCCTCTCAAACAAATGGCCATAATTTCCTAACCGTAGGGGCTAGAACGGTCATTCTTACACCGTTTTGTTCAGAAGAGATCAGGGAATCTTAAAGTATTGACAATTTATCATTAAAATATGAATTATTAAAGATATTTGACTTCTAATGCACCATAACTGAGTAGAGCAAAGCAAAAACTGCCTTGACTTCCCCTCAAACAACGCTTTCTAACTCTAAATCTATTTGGAGTATCAATATCATTTTTTCACCGTAAGAGACAGCAGGCTTTGGTGAACAATATTGGAAATTTTCAGGTCTCTGTTGATATCCATTAAAAAGATATGACGAGAGAAAAAAGTGCCTCATTTCCAGAGTTTGAAATCTGAAGAAATCTGAGCGACGGACGAATTTCCTACCCTCAAACAAGTCTAACTCATTTCAGAACGGTAATAGGTGAGAAAGAAATTCTTGAATTGTGAGTGTCAGGAGTGTCTGAAGATATACTGGGACAAGCCTCATGTTTTAACTTCGCTTCGTTAAGGAGATATGACGATTCGAATATGCCTCTCATTACAGAAATCAAGCTGTGATTTTGAACAAGCTCTCCATTGACTTTCTATGGGGATTTTTGAGACTTTGTGTTGGTCTGAGGAGATTTGCCAAAATTCTATAAATCCCACAACAATGATAGTGACATTTTCTGAAAGCCAGCAAAAATACCTACGTTTTGATGTATAATTTGTGGGAGTTGAGTGAAAATTAATCAAGTAGCAAGAAGTTGTTCGGACATGAAGAGAAAATTGCCAAAGGTACAGTGGCTCACTTAGAACCAACTGCATAGCAACCATAACAACGCATGTATTTTGTGAAAAATCACAAAGATGAAACTCAAAACTTAAAGAGGGATAAGATGAAAACGGTAACAGATATGAAAAAGCTGAATCATTCATGAATAGCCCAATAATTTGTGAACATTTTAAAGTTTGAATGGTTGTTCTAGGCGAAAGTATGAGAAAGTAGTTAAGTTTCAAAAACGAGCAAGTTTTAGCAGAATTGCAGAAATTTCCCATTCATTTCAATGGGACAAATTAAAGGAAAAAGCTTAATATTTTAAAAAGTATAACAGCAAAAATACTAAAAGTCATAGCACACATTAGCAGAAATAGCAGAATAGTTTAAAATTTGAGCGGTGAAAATCGGCTGAAAATTGTGAAAGTAGTTAAGTGCCAAAAAGCGTACAAAAAAGTGGCAACTGGAATAATAAAGAATAAAGAGAAACAGGAACTCAATAGTGTGGATGCATAAAGCATCCACACAATAAGAATAATAAATCCGACGAATAGTAATATGTGTGCCTCTTGGCATAGGCACACATAATAAATCCGACGAATAGTAATATGTGTGCCTCTTGGCATAGGCACACATAATAATAATAATAACTAGAAAAATTTGCATTTCCTGCGAAAATGCTGTGTGGATGCCTTAACGCTGAAGTTGCCTGCTGAAAATGACTGAAAAAGATGAAAAGCTGCAAAAATTGTATGGCGGTAAAGAAACTGAAAAATTATGCTGAAAACAAGTGAAAAAACAGAAACTTTTGCTGAAAAGAGGTGAAAAGGCAAAGATTCTTCTTCAAAGAGGTACAGAAGTTCAAATTTCTACTGAAAAGAGGTGAAATGGTTTCCTCTGAAATGAGCAGAAGATACTGAGATTTGTATTGATAAGAGGTGAAAGGCTGATAATTCTGCTTAAAATAGGTGAATCAGCAGAATTTCTACTGAAAAGAGGTAAAGAAGTAGAACGTTGCACTGAAAACAGGTGAATCAGCAGAATGTCTGCTAAAAAGAGATTTCTGTTGAAAACACCTGAAAAAGCTGGGATTTGTGCTGAAAAGGGTGAAAACACTCACAATTCTGCTGAAACAGGGGTGAAGAAGAGGTGTTGGGCTGTTGAGAAGAGTTAAATAAGTTGAACTGATATGTTTGAGTACAAATACTATGATTTGGCAATAATACTGCGTTTTAGCACAACTCCTGAGATTTGATTGAAATACTATGATTTAGAAGAAATATTATGACTTTGTACAAATACAATGTTTTGGCACAAATACTATGATTTGGCACAAATACTATTATTTACCAGAAGTACAAGGTTTCTGCAAAATACTATGATTTTGCAGAAATACTATGCATTAGTAGTAATACTATAACATCACAGATATATGATGATTTTGCAGACATTCTGGTTTTACACAAATACTATAATGTGGCAGTATACTATGTTTTAGCACAAATACTATGATTTGCTATAAATACTATGATTTGGCACATGTACTATATTCAGCAGATATACTATAACATAACAGAAAGTCTATGACTTAGTAGTAATGCTATAACATAATAGATATACTATGATTTTGCAGACAGTCTATTTTTTTGCACAACTAGCACAATATGGCAGAAATACTATGATTTGGCACAAGTACTATGATTTAGTACAAATACGATGATTTGGCAATAATACTGGGTTTTAGCACAACTACTGAGATTTGGGTGAAATACAATGATTTAGAAGAAATACTATGACTTCGTTACAAATACAATGTTTTGGTTGAAATAATATGATTTGCAAAAAATTCTACGATTTCGCTCAAATACTATGAAATTGCAGTAATACTATGATTTTGAAGGAATTCTATGATTTGTTAGAAATACTATGCATTAGTAGTAATACTATAACATAACAGATATATGATGATTTTGCAGACATTCTGGTTTTACACAAATACTATAATGTGGCAGTATACTATGTGTTAGCACAAATAATATGATTTGCTATAAATACTATGATTTGGCACATATACTATATTCAGCAGAGATACTATAACAAAACAGAAAGTCTACGACTTAGTAGTAATACTATGACATAATAGATATACTATGATTTTGCAGACAGTCTATGTTTTTGCACAACTAGCACAATGTGGCTGAAATACTGTGATTTGGCACAACTACTATGATTTAATACAAATACTCTTATTGGCAGAAATACTATGCCTTAGTAGTAATACTATAACATAACAGATATACTGTGATTTTGCAGACATAGTATATTTTTTCACAAATACTACGATTTCGCTCAAATACTATGAAATTGCAGTAATACTATGATTTTGAAGAAATGCTATGATTTGGTAGAAATGCTATGGCGTAGTAGTAATACTATAACATAACAGAAATTTTAATTGGACACAAATACTCTAATTTGGCACAAATACCATGATTTGGCAAAAATATACCATGATTTGGCACAAATACAATGATATGGCAGAAATACTATGATTGGGTACAAATACTATGAATAGGCACAAATACTATGATTTAGCAGAAATACTATGTTTTAACATAACTAATATCTTTTGACAGAAATTTCTGCTAAAAGGTACTAGTTCTGCTTTTTAGCAGAAATACTGTAAAATACTGTAAAAACTATGATTTGGCACGAGTAGTATGATTTAGTACAAATACTACGAATTGGCAGAAATACTGTGACTCAGTAGTAATACTATAACATAACAGATATACTATGATTTTGCAGACAGTCTATGTTTTTGCACAACTAGCACAATATGGCAGAAATACTATGATTTGGCACAAGTACTATGATTTAGTACAAATACTCTTATTGGCACAAATACTATGTTTCAATACAAATACTACGATTTGGCAATAATACTGGGTTTTAGCACAACTACTGAGATTTGGGTGAAATACTATGATTTAGAAGAAATACTATGACTTTGTACAAATACAATGTTTTGGTTCAAATAATATGATTTGCAAAAAATACTATGATTTGGTACAAGTACCATGATTTAGTACAAATACTACAATTTCGCTCAAATACTATGAAATTGCAGTGATACTATGATTTTGAAGGAATACTATGATTTGGTAGAAATACTATGCCTTAGTAGTAATACTATAACATAGCAGATATAATGTGATTTTGCAGACATAGTATGTTTTGCACAAATACTATGATTTCGCTCAAATACTATGGAATTGCAGTAATACTATGATTTGGAATACTATGATTTGGTATACTATGATTTTGCAGAAATTCTATGTTTTGCACAAATACTACAACAACTACTACTACAAATACTACAAGAAATACTATGTTTGGGCAGTAATACTATTATTTGCTATAAATACTATTATTTGGCACATATACTATAATCAGCAGATATACTATAACATAACAGAAATTCTACGACTTAGTAGTAACACTATAATATAACAGAAATTTTAACTGGGCACAAATACCATGATTTGGCAAAAGATACCATGATTTGCCACAAATACGATCATATTGCAGAAATACTATGATTGGGTACAAATACTATGATTTGGCACAAGTACTATGAATAAGTACAAATACTATGATTTGGCAGAAATACTATGATTTAGCAGAAATACTATGTTTTAACATAAATAATATCTTTTCACAGAAATTTCTGCTAAAGGTACTATTTCTGCTTTTTAGCAGAAATACTGTAATTTGGCATAAATACTATGATTTGGGATAAATACTATGATTTGGCAGATATACTATATTCAGCACATAAACTATAACATAACAGACATTCCTCCACTTAGTAGTAATCTCATAACATAAAATAAATATTATGGTTCTGCCCTAAAACCATGATTTGGCACAAATACCATGATTTTTCAAAATACTATGATTTAGCAGAAATACTATGATTGAGCAGAAGTACTAAGATGTAGTAGAAGTACTTTGATTTAGCACAAATACTATTATGGAGGAGTAATATGTAACATGGGAGAAATATTGATACAGACACACAAACATACACATACACAGAGCCTAAAGCGAGCAGTGGCTGTTTAGAGTCTGGGCTTGGTATATCTAGGTCAGCTAAATTAGCTGCACCTGCTGTAATCAGCACTTACACACACAGACACAGAGAGAGGTATGAGTTTTCTGCAGTGTATTTCTCACATTCAGGATTCCCCTCGAACAAATGGCCATAATTTCCTAACCGTAGGGGCTAGAACGCTCATTCTGACACCGCTTTGTTCAGAAGAGATGGGGAAATCTCCAGGTCTGCATAATTCAGAGATAAAATATAAATTATTAAAGCTATATGACTTGTAACACACTGCAACTGAGAAGAAGCGAAGCAAAACTGCCTTGACTTGCCCTCAAACAACGTTGTGTAACTCTAGATCTCTATGGAGCCTCAAAATCATTCTTTCACCGTAAGAAACAGCAGGCTTTGGTGAACAGTCATGGAAATTTTCAGGGCTCTGTTGAAATCAATGAAAAAAGATATGACGAGAGAAAAAAGTGCCTCATTTCCACAGTTTGAAATCTGAAGAGATCTGAGCGAGAGACAAATTTCCTATCCTCAAACAAATGTAATTCATGGCCAAACGGTAATAGGTGAGGAAAATACTCTTGAATTGTGAGCATCAGGAGAGTCTGAAGATATATTGGCACAAGCGTCATGTCTCAGCTTTGTTTCGTTAAGGAGATATGACGATTTGAAAATGCCTCTCATTAGAAAAATTCAGCGGTGATTTTGAACAAGCTCTCCATTGACTTTCTATGGAGAGTTTTCAGACCTTGTGTTGCTCTGAGGAGATTTGCAAAAATCTGTAAATCCCACAAGAATGATAGTGACGTTTTCTGAAAGCCAGCAAAAATACCTACGTTTTGATGTATAATTTGTGGGGGTTGAGTGGAAATTGAGCGAGTAGCAAGAAGTTGTTCAGACATGAAGAGAAAATTCGAACAGACCAGCCCTCACTCTGAGTTAATTGCATAGCAACCATAGCAACGCATGTATTTTCTGAAAAATCACAATTTTGCAACTGAAAACTTAAAGTTGCATAAAATTAAAACGGTAGAAGATCTGAAACAGCTGAATCACACAGGAATAGCCCAATAATCTGAGAACATTTTAAAGTTTGAATGGAGTTTCTAGGTGAAAGTATGACAAAGTAGTTAAGTTTCAAAAACAAGCAAGTTTTAGCAGAATTGTGGAAGTTTTCCATTCATTTCAATGGGACAAATTAAAGGAAAAAAAGTGTAATATTTTAAAAAGTATAACAGTAATAAACACCAAAAGTCATAGCACCCATCTCCAGAAAGAGCAGAACAGTATAGAGTTTGAGCGGAGAAAATCGGCTGAAAACTGAGGGAGTAGATAAAGTCCAAAAAACGTACGGAAGCAACTTGAAAAAGAAAAATAAAGAATAAAGAGAAACAGGAACTCAATAGTGTGGAAGCCCTTTTAGGGCATCCACACAATAATAATAATAAATAGTCCACTGATATTAGCAATCACAGAAAATTATATCACCATCCCAAATAAAACTTTAATAAAACATGCCAGCATTATTGTTCTAACAATAAAACAGCTTGTCAGCGTTCAGTTTTTTGCAACAGCACAACAGTAACCATTTAACACTTGCCACGCTCAACGTTTATTTTACCAGTGTTTGGGCAAAAAACTTGGGTTGTAAACATTTTAACATGGAAACAATTGTTCGTCTTTAAAAGTCCGCAGAATATACATTCATCCTGCATTCCTCACTTATCCTTATTCTTAGTATGTATTGCAATTACCTTTACAATGCACACAATGTAACACAAACAGAATATGAACGTATTTCCACCTCATAACAATATGCCTTGAACGCTAATATACACACCACCCTTCAACATTTCTGGTGCAGTATCATTAAGTGTGCCTATGCCAAGAGGCACATTTATTACTATTCCTCGGATTTATTATTCGTCGGATTTATTATTAAGTGTGCCTATGCCAAGAGGCACACTTATTACTATTCGTCGGATTTATTATTATGTGTGCCTATGCCAAGAGGCACACATATTACTATTCGTCGGATTTATTATTATTATTATTATTCTCCAGTTTCCGCCTGAAATTTTGCAGCGAAACTCGCCCCGCAGTTTTGAGACAAGCTTCATATATGTTACCTCATTTTGTGCGGCTGGATCAGGAATGGTGTGCTATGACTTTTGGTGTTTATGACTATTATAGTTTTTTAAATATTAATATTTTAGTGAAAATTTTCCCGCGCTTCTCTGCCAAACAGTTTTGAAAATAGGGTTACATATGTTAGATCATTTTGTGCGGCTGGAGCTGGACTAGTATGGTATACACTTTTGGTGTTTATGACTTTTATAGTTTTGAAATATTTAGATTTTAGTGAAAATTTAGGCCAATTTCCATAGAAACAGACTTTATTTGTGGTGTGTTGGCTCTCTCTAGTGGTATACCGGGAGTAGTACGGCTGAAAATCTGTATGCTTGTTAGAAAACTCCATATCCCATAATTCATAGCACCCCTCTGCCGAGTTAAACAATGGCGGACACCACTTCGTTTTAAACGTCTTTTATTCGTGTTTCTAGGTCACAAAATAAACTTCTAAGATATTTTCAGGCGAGAATGTAGGTGTGTAAACTTCAAATATCTGCTCGTTTTATCAAGACATCCCATGTCTTGATAGCCGGCTAGCTAGCTAGCGCCGCTAGCGACCCTTCGTGAAAAAGAACCCGGACTTGTCTTGCAGTGAGGCGCCTGAAACGTTTCACCACCCGATCGCTCGCCAACAGTCTGTTTTAGCTGGACTTATTTTTCGTTTATATGGGCCGATGATGCTGGTCGATGTGGAAAAAATAACTGAGTTGTTAGATGGTGGAGCTACAACCGAGGGCAGCAGTGTGTGACAGAAAGGACATGCCGCGAACGAGACAAAGGAGGCGGCGAGGCGACCGCCGATCGACCGGTGGTTGCTAACAGGCAGGAGCGTGAGTTGAACTGAATTTCAGGTAAGAAGTTATGAACTGCACTCTATTTGGGTCAGATCCCACATTCAGAGAAAATATTACGATTTATTCTGTCTTTATGAAGCCTCCCCTGTCATTCTCTGGCCTGTTGCAACTTCAATCATGAAACTGATCAACGATCGGCTTTTCGCTCTTGTTTATCGCGCTAAACACAGCAGCACGTTTAAGCTTGATCAGCTGTTGTTAGAATTCATTTGATTTTAATTTCTAGTATCAGCTGATGTTTGCTGGGGCACAGCTGTAGAAGCGGCTGGTCCAAACCAGGAGATGTCCTTACTGAATCATCAGAGCTGAACTGGTGATGGAGAAACAGGTTTACCCTTTAGGTGACATGAATGAGTTGAAGGGAAGTTATGAACTGTTTCTGAGAGACAAATAAACACCAAGCTCCTGTTTTTGTGTAGCTGACAGCTGGTAACTGTGCAGGGGCGGATACAGCAAAGCTTTTGCCAGGGGCCAGGTAGGGCATTAACAGGAAAGGGGACACAAAGATATACTTTTCTTTCTTACTCTCATATAAAATATTTAGCTTTTTATTAAATAGTTATCTGCATCTTACAACCAAAGTTTGTATAATAATACACAAGATTGGCTGTAGACCATTGTTAATCATTCAGAACACTGTGTAAAAATAACAAAAAACAAAAAGTGAATGCACAGCCGGCTGTGTGGGTAAACCAACCATGTGTGAAAAGTGGTCCATAATGTAATGCTTCAAAGCGTGTTCATGCAAAAATTGTCGGGTCTGCCGTGGTATAATGGGACTTCTGCTCATGAACCTGTGTGCACAGCGTCTGCAAATCGGCGCTGTGCGGTAACTTCATCTTTACACAAAACTGTAAGCTGTCATCTGTGAAGCGTGAGCGGTGTTTGTTTTTACCATAGTTCATGGTGGAGAATGGCTGCTCTTCTGAGTTTTGCTGTCTGTAGCCGTATGAATGGCAAACTACAGTGATTAGCAGCGGCATAGGCACACTTAAAATTTCTTCTGAAATTTTTCGCTTTCTAGTTATGTGTGCCTATGCCAAGAGGCACATATTACTATTCGTCGGATTTATTATTATTATTATTATTATTATTATGTGTGCCTATGCTAAGAGGCACACATATTACTATTCCTCGGATTTATTATTCTTATTATGTGTGCCTATGCCAAGAGGCACACATATTACTATTCCTCGGATTTATTATGTGTGCCTATGCCAAGAGGCACACATATTACTATTCGTCGGATTTATTATTATTGTGTGGATGCTTTAAGCATCCACACTATTGAGTTCCTGTTTCTCTTTATTCTTTATTATTGTGTGGATGCTGGAGGCATCCACACTATTGAGTTCCTGTTTCTCTTTATTCTTTATTATTATTATTCTGTTTTATTGTGTGGATGCTTTAAGCATCCACACTATTGAGTTCCTGTTTCTCTTTATTCTTTATTATTGTGTGGATGCTTTAGGCATCCACACTATTGAGTTCCTGTTTCTCTTTATTCTTTATTATTCTACTTTATTCTACTTTATTATTATTATTCTTCAAGTTGCTTCCCACGACGCGTTTTCATCAGAGAACTACTTCCGCAATTTTCAAGCCGATTTTCACCGTTCAAATTTTCAACTATTCTGCTATTTTTGCTCTTTCCGGCAATGACTTTTGGTATTTTCTGCTATTATACTTTTTAAAATATTAAGCTTTTTTTCCTTTAATTTGTCCCATTGAAATGAATGGGAAACTTCCACAATTCTGCTAAAACTTGCTTGTTTTTGAAACTTAACTACCTTCTCATACTTTCGCCTAGAACAACCATTCAAATTTTAAAATGTTCACAAATTATTGGGCTATTCATGAATGATTCAGCTTTTCATATCTGTTACCATTTTCATATTGTCCCTCTTTAAGTTTTGAGTTTCATTTTGTGATTTTTCACAAAATACATGCGTTGTTATGGTTGCTATGCAGTTGGTTCTAAGTGAGCCACTGTACCTTTTGCAATTTTCACTTCATGTCCGAACAACTTCTTGCTACTCGGTCAATTTCCCTCAACCCCCCACAAATTATACATCAAAACGTAGGTATTTTTGCTGGCTTTCAGAAAATGTCACTATCATTGTTGTGGGTTTTATAGAATTTTTCCAAATCTCCTCAGACCAACACAAAGTCTTAAAACTCTCCATAGAAAGTCAATGGAGAGTTTGTTCAAAATCATCGCTTGATTTCTGTAATGAGAGGCATATTCGAATCGCCATATCTCCCCAACGAAGCGAAGTTAAGACATAAGGCTTGTCCCAGTATATCTTCAGACACTCCTGACGCTCACAATTCAAGAATTTTTTCTCATCTATTACCATTTGGCCATGAATTGGGTTTGTTTGAGGGTAGGAAATTCGTCCTTCGCTCAGATTTCTTCAGATTTCAAACTGTGGAAATGAACCACTTTTTTCTCTCGTCATATCTTTTTCATGGATTTCCACAAAGACCTGAAAATTTCCATGACTGTTCACCAAAGCCTGCTGTCTCTTACGGTGAAAGAATGATATTGATACTCCAAATAGATTTAGAGTTAGAAAGCGTTGTTTGAGGGCAAGTCAAGGCAGATTTTGCTTTGCTCTACTTAGTTATGGTGCATTAGAAGTCAAATATCTTTAATAATTCATATTTTAATGATAAATTGTCAACACTATAAGATTCCCCCATCTCTTCTGAACAAAACGGTGTAAGAATGACCGTTCTAGCCTCTCTGTGTTAGGAAATTATGGCCATTTGTTTGAGGGGAATCCTCACTATGAGAAATTCATTGCAGAAATCCTGTCTCTGTGCTCTGTGTGTGTAAAAACGGCTGCACCTGTTTTGGCGGGAAAAAGTACACAGCCTCTCTGATTGGTGGATTCGAATTTAGCAGCTCCCAGGCTGCTTCACTGACCTAGAAACTTGATTTTCTCTCCCTGTGTGTGTGTGTGTGTGTGTGTGTGTGTGAGAGAGAGAGAGAGAGAGGCGAGAGAGAGTTTTATGGGAGTATCTTATTGTATGATTTAAATTCAATATATTTAGACTGGTTGACTGAATTTGATCCTGTGTGTATCTCTCTGTGCTTGTGGGACTTTTGCAGCTGTCCATTTTGCTTTTCCAATTTTTCTATTTAAGTTATTACTATTATGCTAAGTCATAGCATTTGTGCTGCTTTTCAGTATTTGTGCTAAATACAGCATTTCTGCTAAATCATACTATTTCTGCTATTTTATAAGATTTGTGCTAAATACAGCATTTGTGCTAAATCATACTATTTCTGCTATTTTATAGGATTTGTACTTAATATAATACTTCTGCTTAATTATAGTATTTCTGCCATTTTATAATATTTGTGCTAAAACATAGTATTTCTACTAAACGCAGTATTTCTGGGTAATCATAGTATTTCTATGTATTCCTGCCAGCTCCTCAGGAAGCCAATCCTCTGTGAGGACTGTAATTTTCAAATTGACATATCCAGTCATGCACGGCTTCCCAGCCAGCCAATCATATCTGAGTCCTGGCACATTCAAATTTGAATATTGGGACCTTCATGGCTTCTCAGCCAGCCAATCATATCTGAGTCCTGGCACATTTAAATTTGCATATTGTTGCCTTCATGGCTTCCCAGCCAGCCAATCATATCTGAGTCCTGGCACATTTAAATTTGCATATTGGGACCTTCGTGGCTTCTAAGCCCACCAGTTATCTATGTCATATATCTCTAATATTTCATATTTTTATTTTAAATGGTCAGCATTTCAAGATTCCCCATGTCTTCTGAATAAAATGGTCTAAGAATGACTGTTTTAGCCCCTACGGTTAGAAATTTATGGCTGTTTGTTTGAGGGGAATTCTCACTATGAGAAATAGACTGCAAAATCCTGTCTCTCTGTGCTGCCTGTGTAAAAGCCTGCACTTAGTGCACCAGTTTTGGCGGGAAAAAGCACACAGCCTCTCTGATTGGTGGATTCAAATTGAGAAGCTCACAGCTGTTTGACTGACCTAGAAACATGCTGTTAACAGCCCCTGTTCCCTTGCTGCTGCTGCTGCTGCTGTGTGTGTGTGTGTGTGTGTGTGTGTGTGTGTGTGTGTGTGTGTGTGTGTGTGTGTGAGAGAGAGAGAGAGAGAGAGAGAGAGAGAAAGAAAGACACACAAAGACCTTTTTTAGGGCAGCATCTCATTGGTGGATAAAAATATAATATATTCAGACTGGTTGACTGGCATAGACCGTTTGTGTGTTTCTCTCACTGTACATTTGTGTATCCATATTTGATTTTCTGTGTATTTGGTGAATAGTGTATCCATATTTGATTTTGTGTATCTGTTGGCTGTTCTTATTTTTTTTTCTAAATGTATTTTTATTTTATTTTTTCACAGGTGAACAAAAATTAGTTTTGAGCGAACTTAACCATGTTCCTTTTTATTCAGCTTATCATTTTACCTTTCCAATATTTTCACTTAAGTTATTACTATTCTGCTCAATCATATTATCTGTTCTAAATCATTGTTATTAAGCTATATTGTAGGATTTCAGCTAAATCATAGTATTTCTACTATATTATATTTTTCTTTCTAAATATAGCATTTCTGCTATAGAATAGTGTTTCTGCTATATTATAATATTTGTGCTAAACTGGAGTATTTTTGCTAAAACATAGTATTTATATAAAATTACAATATTCATAGTATATTACAGTGTCTCTGGTAAATCACAGCATTTCTGCTATGTTGTACTATTTTTCTAAATCATAGTATTTCTGTAATGTTTAAGAATGTTTGGCTAAATATATTCTTCCTGTTATCTTATACTATTTCTCCTAAATTCTTGTATTTTTGAGAAGTTATCATGTTTCTGAAAGCTACAATATTTCTGCTAAGTTCTGCTATGCTATTGTATTTCTGCCAAGTATTATGTTTCCTCTAAGATATTACAGTTCTGCTAAGTTACTACATTTAGCAAAGTTCCTTTGCTTCTGCAAAGTTTTTACAATTTCTGCAATTTTTCAGCTTTTTCAGCTATTTTCAGCAGATAGCTTCAGCTTTAAGCATCCACACTGCATTTTCGCAGGAAATGCAAATTTTCTAGTTATTCTTCAAGTTGCTTCCGTGCGTTTTTCGCGTAGAACTACTTCCACAATTTTTGTGCTATTTTCACCGTTCAAATTTTAAACTATTCTGCTATTTTTGCTCTTTCCGGCAATGACTTTTGGTATTTTTGCTCTTATACTTTTTTAAAATATTACGTTTTTTCCTTTAATTTGTCCCATTGAAATGAATGGGAAACTTCCGCAATTCTGCTAAAACTTACTCTTTTTTTTGAAACTTAACTACGTTCTCATACTTTCGCCTAGAACAACCATTCAAATTTTAAAATGTTCACAAATTATTGGGCTATTCATGAATGATTCAGCTTTTCATATCTGTTACCGTTTTCATCTTATCCCTCTTTAAGTTTTGAGTTTCATCTTTGT